>NC_079490.1:178339291-178584291 GCF_020520425.1 Spinacia oleracea | reverse complement strand
ACATCCAAGTTCAAATTAAGTTGCACAAATGGCTTGTAACAAGTTCTTCATCCTAGCTCTCTTGATCGCTTTGTCGATGGCAAGCATTGAAGTAAGCGAAGGAGGTCGCCGCCTTCTCCAAACAAAACCGCCACCACAGATGACACTTCCGCCGTTACCCTCCATGCCAAACATGCCTAGTATTCCAAATATCCCATCTATCAACCCTCAACAACCATCATCCTTGCCACCACTACCAAATATGCCTACAACAATGCCCTCTATTCCGAAGGTGGCCCTACCTCCAATGCCAAACATGGCCTCTATACCCCTACCTACATCAATGCCTTCCATTCCGAAGATGTCTCTCCCTCCAATGCCAAACATGCCCTCTATTCCTCTACCTACATCCATGCCTTCCATTCCTTTCCTCTCATCTCCTCCTCCTTCCAATAATTGATCCCATTTCACTATGACTCATTGCCTTGGATTCCACAGGGAATTCAAGGAGTGAAGGTCGACGTACTCTTGTTCTATACACATTACACATTACACATTACACATTACACACTGCACTTGCTTTAATTTTTGCTTCTTATATTACGCGAATTTAATTATTTGTATTGCTTTTGTATTCGATCAGTGGATTTGTATTGGTGTACTATTGTATGATTGATTTTCTTATATATATATATAATACTTATTGCATTATCTTTTTATATTAATATACATGCATGGCTTCTTTTCTTTTAAATTTGATACGAACTTGGTCTTATGTACGAAGTAAAAAAAAAAAAAAAAACTTACTTCGTACAAAAGACCAAGTTCGTATCAAATAGTTACTCCGTACATGTTATGATTAAATAGTTATGTTTAATAATTATAACAAATTAAATAGTTACTTTTTATCATTATATAGTTAATTAATTATATTTTTTAATGTTGATATAAACGATTTTATGTATTAATGCAAATATATAACGATTTTATAGAAGACATACTCATCAAAGTATCTATGCTTTATAGGAGATTAATTTTGTAAAAAAATTAGCAACACCACTCGAAATATCTGTTCAAAAATATTTATTAATCGATTGATGTAACCAATAATGAAGGGTTCTTAACTTATTTTCTTTGAATGGTGATTAAACTTTATAACTTTAACATTCACAATTCACAAATCACAAATCTCAGTGTACAATTTTAATGACTCCGTATATACCGGAGTACTAGTAAAAAATTAGGATAGTATCCGTGCAATATACGGTTTATAATCATATAACTATAAATTTGTATGAAATCTGGTAGACAATTATCATCAAAATAAAGTTTATAGATATTCTCCAAATAAAACTATTTAATGATGGATAAATTTGTTATTGCTCATACAGTGTCTTACTTATTAAAACAACTAAAACAAATAAGGGAACAAATATAAAATTATTTTCATTCTCATTCCCCACTTGTGTCAAGAATAAGGTTATCTCACCCGCCCTTCACTTCGATAGTAATACCCACTTAATACTCGCACGGTCGCCCCACCTCATTACCCGATTACTTTACACATATCTAGACTATTTACTTTATTGAGTTAGAGATGACTTTGAGGAGGGGCAGGTACTGCATACCCGCACCCGCCTACAATAGAACAGATTTAATCAGTTGTATTCTGCCTGGACAAAGAAGGTCTTTGCACCAATCCCCTCTCTTTCGAAAAAAAAGGGGTCTTTTATTGGTGTCTACTATAGTGAGGAGTTAAAGTATGCAAGATACATAGGCTAGTTCGGTATAAAAATACCGATGAGCATCCTCATTAGAGGTGAAAGACCGACCGGACGAAGTCTAGCAACTCGAAAAACCGCCATAGTTCAAGCAGAGAAAAGGCGGGAAACCCATTTTTGTAGGTTGGTCTGGTCTATTGCTATTTCCTTGTGATCGGACCGAAATTCTCTAGAGGAGTTGAGAAGAAATCCCCCTTCATCTCCTCCATCCACAATAGGAACGTACGATACCCACCCCTCTCAATCCCCATCTCGAGAGGTACAAAATAAAATCCATCCCCTCTTCTTCACCTCCCTTAATGTATATCCACACCCACCCCTAGACTCGACTTTATTTTTTGGTAAGAGAGTTTTGAATTTTAAAATATATTATAGAGCCTCTGAAAATTCGTTTGTCTAATTAGAGTTATTGACCAATAAATAAATTACAATATAAGTTAATAGTGCATTTTTTATAATTCATAATCAATCAGATGAAAGATTAGCGACTCGTGCGGATCCAATCTAAAATCCATCATCGCCCTTTCACCCGCGAAGAATACGTTCTTAACCCCATCACCCAATAAAATTTCCTCCACCAACGCCCACTTGGGGCTGATGCACTGGGTATCTCCCAAAACACCCCCACTGACAATCTGACATCTCTATATTCGATAAATAATCCAATTTTCCTTTCAACTAAATCTTAAATATATTGACATAAGTTGTATTAGCTATATTATTGAAAAAAATGTTTAAAAGTGACATACATAATTAGGATTGGGTGAGTGTTCTCAAATCCGGTCAATTCAAACTCGCCCCATCACCAAGGTGAGTACATGTTATCCTTATACCATCCTTCAAAAATCTCTTTTTGTTAGTCAACATTAGTCAGTCATCGACGTTAAACTTTGTCGTTAGACCAATCTAAAATCCAAACTCGCCCTATCATCAAGTGTGATTCAGCATTTACATATATAAATTTTATTTTGCACGAAATTTTAAAGTGATATTGCAATCATTTACATTAATGTATAAAAATTATCTTGTTACATAATAATAATAATAATAAGGGAACTTAATTTTCTAGATCTTATGACTTTGGACACAGTTGATAACGATATTAGTCAAAATTCCAATCGACATGCTCTAAGACTTCAATAATATGAGCGAATAAAGTCTTATTTGTGCTCCGTATAAAAATATTACGATAATGAGAATGTGGCAACAATTATTTTTTATATTTAAGATGAAGTATAGGTTTCGTACTAAAAAAGTATATGGCTAGGGGGCTCATTTTGTTAGTTAACAAAATGGCCTATAAATGTTTGAGACAACCTTGTTAAATACATTAAATCAATAATTAACTTTTGTTATGCATATCCGTATTTATTATATGATACAAATTCTTAAAAAGTTGATAGTATTATAATAATATAATTGATAGTCCAAGTTAAACTATTATAAGATTTTCTATATCGGTTATCATAAATTGTATGTAAAGATGTTTCATTGGATTACAAATAACAAATGATCAAAGGAACGGTTGAACATATACGTACTTAGTATATGAAATAATTTCTAAACGAAACTTGATAGTACTTACAATTAGTCATTATTTATGTTATAAGAGAGGCAAATTAGAGAGCGACATTTGTCATCTCTACATCGATTTGCCTCTTTTTTTAGTATAGTACGGAGTATATAGAATTAAATTAAGAAAATTATTGACATGAATAAATAAGTAATTTGTAGTATAAACGATTATTACCATAAGTAATTAGAAGATTTTAGGTAAAATATATTAATTAATTAATTAATCATATATTAGTTACAAATATTATAAAAGAAGCAAATTAGAACGGCATTTGTTAGCTCCACATCGATTTGCCTCTCTTTTAGTATAGTACTCTGTATAAAAATATTTGTTAAAAATCGACTAAAATATAAGTCATATTTGGAGGAGCTTTTTTAAGTAGAGAGGACTACGTGTTAGTCGTGCATCAATTTTCTTGTTTACCGCTTCTTCCCTTTTTTTTGGATAAACCGCTATTATTTTCACGGTTGTGAGTAAATAATTACAACTATTAATATCTTAAATTATCAAGTTGCAAAAAAAATTTAAAAATGGTAGTATTATGTAAGTATTTAGAGAAATCCATCAAAATGCTACGGAGTACATATATATGTTCATAATAAAATATTAATAATCACCAAAAAAACAGAAAAAATAGAGGTATATGTGTATATAATAGCTAGTGTAAAAATAAAATAGTTGCATCTAAAAAAATTTAGGAATTACGTAGTAAAGTATTAGATAGATTAGATTACACAAGTTTTTCTCATGTTTAAAGAATTTACATAATTTTTTAAATAGTAAAGTAGTAGAGAGATTAGATTACACAAGTTTTCCTCATATTTAAAGAAGTTACATAAATTTTTTAAAGTAATAAAATATTACTATCAATGGCGGTGATAATTATCAAATTTAGTTGCTAAATATAAAATGTATAAAATACTACAATCAATGACGGTTATAATTATCACATTTAATTAGTTGCTAAAATATTATAGAGTACTTTAGTAATTTCTTTATACACGTACATAATCATACTTGATTGATTTTCTAATTTATTTGTATTCAAATTATGTAAGTACGAAATACAAATAAGTAGACCACTCTTAATTTTTTATAAAAATCATACTATGTACTCCGTACTCCGTATAATGGATTTTTTTTTATAAAATGATAATATTATATTGGTTATATTTGTTACCAAATATAGAAAAGATATACTCCGTATAATTTAAAAAATATTCCCTATGTATAGAATGAAATATTTTTTTAATTTTGAGGAAAAGAGAATCAAATAAATTTTTTTAAGTAGAAGTTAACAAAATAATTATAGAATCAAGTACTTAAATTTTTATAATTTATATATATAAGAGAGGTCAATCAATGAATGATATTTGTCATCACCACATTGATTTCCTTTTTTTTTAGTATAATATATAGATAGATGTAATGAACGTTAAAATTTTGGAAATATATACTCTGTACGTAATATTACAAAGTAAGATAGTTTAGAGATGGTTTTGAGACGTTTATTCGGATCAGGCCATCCAGTCTAATTGAATAAGTGATGCTTTGTATTGACAGGTGTACCCCACCCGACACTAACACTAAGCCTCGTTTAGTTCACCTTATTTCTCCTGATCTGATCTGAATTTATTTTTTCTGATCTGATCTGGATTTTTAGAATTAAGATTTAAATAAAAATCTACAATTATTAATATTAAAAGATTCACATGTAAAATAGAGGATTTTTTTTGTATCTACTACCTTAAAAATACACCACTTTTGTATTTACTACCTTATGAAATTTTTATTTTAAATTACTACCTTAAAGTTCTAATTTTTTTATTTACAATCACTTTACAGTTTTCTCATTTTAAAATTAAGACATCTCTTTCATTTCTTAACCGTTTAAAATGATTCAAATCCCATTTTTCTCATTAATGTTTAAGGATTTTATAGGTATCTTTCTTTTAACATTTTGTAAAAGGTAGAATTAAATATTATTTGTAAAATTTTAATATATTTATTAATTATTACATGAATTATTTTGAAATGTTGTTCTCAATTAAATCCCTATGGAAAAAGATTAAACGATTAAAAAAGATATCTAAATTTTAAGATGAGAAAACGGTAAAGTGGTAATAAAAAAATGGAACTTAAGGTAGTAATTTAAAATAAAAAATTCATAAGGTAGTAAATACAAAAGTAGTGTATTTTTAAGGTAGTATATACCAAAATTTCCTAAAATAAATGTTATTCAAATTTATAAATATTTTTAGGATTTTTTGTCAAAAAGGACCTTTTATAAATGGTTTTTTTGCGAGAAAGGACATTTTATGACGAAATTGGTGAAATGGGACCTAAAACATAAAATTTTTTCTTGATTGGGACCTTTTACCGGTATCTTGGAGTTGACCCAAGATTCCGGCAACGACTTTGACACGTGGCAACCGGAAAAGGCCACGTGACCATTTAATGAATTAAAAAAAAAAATTATAGATTTTTATTTTTTGCCAAAAATCGAATTTTTTTTTTTGCCCCAAATCGAATTTCTTTTTTGCCCCAAATCGATTTTTTTTGCCAAAAATCAAAAAAAAAAATTTGCCCCAAATTGAATTTCTTTTTTGCCCCAAATCGATTTTTTTTTTTGCCCCAAATCGATTTTTTTTTTTTGGGGCAAAAAAAAATCAATTTGGAGCAAAAAAATAAAAATCTATTTGGGGTAAAAAAAAAAAAACCGATTTGGGGCAAAAAAAAAAAATCGATACATTTTTTTTTATTTTTTTGGGGCGATTTTTTTTTTTTTAATCATTAAATTGACACGTGGCTTTCTCCGGTTGCCACGTGTCAAAGTCGTTGCCGGAATCTTGGGTCAACTCCAAGAAACCGGTAAAAGGTCCCAATCAACAAAAAAATTTATGTTTTAGGTCCTATTTCACCAATTTCGTCATAAAAGGTCATTTCTCGCAAAAAAACGTTTATAAAAGGTCCTTTTTGGCAAAAAAACCCATATTTTTATTACAGTTACACATTATTAATGTAGTTTTGCTCATGTTTTAACTATTTTTTTATATTAGATAGACATGTACGTGATCTTGATAGATAAATGATCTGGACATATCGGTTCTGATCTGCACATATGGGTTATGTTCTAGACAGATCTGGACAAATGGCTCTGATCTAGACATGTTCTATACATATCGATTATGATATGGATAGATCGGTTATAATATGGAAATATGGGTTATGATCTGGACATGATCTATGCAGATGTTCTGATATGGACATGATATGTACATATTTGGTCTGATCTGGACATATCAGTTATGATTTGAAAATATGTGTTTTGATTTGGACATGATCCGGACATTTTGGTTTTGATCTGAATATATGGGTTTTGATCTAGACATGCATGATCTGGATATATTAGTTATGATCTGCGCATATGGGTTTAGATTTGGACATGATGAGCGATTCAGTTCTGGACATGACATGGACAAATCGGTTCTGAACTGACATGATCTGATAGATCAATTCTAATATGACATGACTTGGACATGATATGGATAGATCAGTTCTGGCCAGGACATAATCTAGACAGATCGATTCTGATATGATCTGGATATGATATTGACAAGTCGCTTTTGATTTGGACTCTAGGTTCTGATCAGGGACATGATCTGGACATAACAGTTATGATCGATTTGCACATGATTTGGATAGATCGATTCTGATCTAAAAATGATCTCGACAAATAGATTTTGATGATTTGGACATAAGAGTTCTGATTTGAACATAATTTGGAGTCCTGAAAATATCGATTACGATCTGGATAGATCAATTCTGATATGGACATGTGAGTTCTGATCTGGATATGATCTAGATAATCGGTTCTAATATGGACATGATCTGGACATATCAGTTCCGATCCGGACACTATTTGGACATATTGGTTCTGAATTGGAAATGATCTGGACATGATCTGAACATATCGGTTCTGAACTTGACATAATTTAACAAATCTTATAGTTTCGGATCTGAACATGATCTGGACTAACCGGTTCTAATCTAGACATAAAGGTTTTATTTGAATATATGGGTTCTGATCTAGACATGACCTTGACATATCGATTAGACAAGTCGGTTCCGATTTGGACATAGTTTAGATAGATCGGTTCTCTTCTTGACATCATCTAGACATACCGGTTATGATATATTATTATAATAATAATAATAATAATAATAATAATAATTAATAATAATAATAATAATAATAATAATAATAAATAATAATAATAGTAATAGTAATAATAATAGTAGTAGTAGTAATGATAGTAACAATAATAATAATACTAATAATAGTAATAATAAGTATGCTAATGATAATAATAATCATCTGATATGATCTGTTTTGAATATTTTTTTTATCTGATATAATCTGAAATCTATATTATATAAGTGAAGATGCGATGTTATTTTTGTAAATCTACTTTTGGTGTCTCCCTTGGATTACTATAATATCATCCACACTTATAGAATAGAGAATATAATGACAACATATCCAATAAGAAAAACCCAAAGAAACATTTTAATCAATCTAGCCTCTTAAATAAATTCTTACAACTTTAATCAATCTGTTTAATGCGTTCGACTGTGTCTAACTTATATGTTTCTTATATTCGCACGCATCGCATTTATTCTTACTCCGTATATTTTTTACATATTATTTCAAGTTTAAATATACTCCGTAATATTACAAATCTGTTTCTTGTATTCGCACGCATTGCGTGCAGATAAAACTAGTAAGTGACAAGATGCTGAGATAAGGTGAATTAAACCGGGCCTAAGCCCACGTGAATATATCTAAACCGGCAATAGGCCGTCACTCTCTAGAAAAACCTACTTGCAAGACGTTGAGATTCCTAAGAACACTAGAGCAGCGCAAAATCAACACCGGAAGAAATGGGAGTAGAGAAGGAGGTTCTCAGGGCTGGCACCGGTCTCAAACCGGTAACCGGTCAGAATGTCACCGTTCACTGCACTGGTTATGGTATTCTCTCCTCTCCTCTCCTCTCCTCTCCCCTCCTCTCCTCTTCAATGTCTTTCTCATTCAATCAATTTTTTGTAAAATAGTGTTTAATTGTGAATTTTTTTTGTAGGGTTTATCAGGGTGTTTGATTTAGGATAACTCAAATTTTAGCTAATTTAATCTTGTTACCTGATCTATATTGTTACGGTTGAATGTAGATTATATTCTTTTCTATTCAACATAAGATTCGTTGAAAAAATAAGTTAAGTTCGGCAAAAGTAAGCTTAGTGCCGCGAAATTTGGTATTGTTAAATTAAGCTTATACCAAAGAATAATTGAAAAGATTAGGGATGAATTGCGTTTTGAATCAGGAGTATTTTAATCACCATTTTGACGTTTATGATTTCGAATTCGATTACTGGAAGCTCTGTTTTGTTTTTCTTAATTTGCATTTTTTTTATTGTGGTTAAATTTGATTGATTTTGTTTATCTGACTTGTGAAATGGTGCAGGGAAAAATAGGGACCTCTCTCAGAAGTTCTGGAGGTATAATGGGTTTTATTGCCTTTGTTTAACCTTCTTTGAATTGCGAAATCAACACTAATACTAGCGTTATTGGTACTTAACGTTTGCACTACGCTAAAATTTTGTTCAAATCGCTTTTTTTACAGCACCAAGGATCCCGGGCAACAACCATTTTCATTTAACGTTGGCAAGGGAAATGTGATCAAAGGTACTCTAGTGAAGAAGTTCTTCCCTTTATCCTGTTATTTCGTATGATGTGTTTCTGAAGGTGTACTATGTTGTCTAGAAGTATTTTTTCCGTCAGCTTTCGTGTTTTGGCTTCTCATCTTATGTTGCCATGCAAAGAATTGGAGTTGTATGATCGTTTTGGCATTATATTGTGTTAAAGATATTGGTTTGCTCCTTGATATAAAGTGTTAGCACAAAAATTATAGGATACATTTTATTTGTTAATTCATTGGAAAGGATTTGCAGTGTTGTTCGTGATGTAAAAGCTAGTTACGTATTGTGAAAGATAATTTGTTTCTCTGGTGTGATTTGGTTTATGTTGGGCATTGACAATCTTGACATAATTGATTTGTGGATAATGCAAGCTAGCTTTCTGAAAGCTTGCTTATTATGCTTTAATAGCAAGAAGAATAGAAAATGATTTGAGTTAAGTTTGGTTAGGAAGGACGAGATTGTAGAAACACGACTAATCAAGGAATTCCAACTGTAAAGGCACATGAATAATTATCTTTGAAGAGTATGTTAATAATTGTTAATACCGAATTGGTTTTTGGATCCTTGATCAAGCCCTTCAATGTTTCCTGTGGTGAACTGTTAAGTACTGTGAGGCCATGTCATTGGACTTCTTGGATTGTTGAATAGCTTTATGATTTAAGGATTGTTTAGTCATTATGTTTTTATTGATGTACATTTTTGGAACTACTTGGGCCCGAGGTTTTTGGCTTTCGAGATTGACCATTTGGCCATGTGTTTTGTACTTAAATCTTATATGGATTCATAAATTCCGTACTTCCCTTTTGTCCTCTTCCAGGCTCCTTTGCCCAAGGGATAAGGGAATATGGCAATTGGATAATGGTTAGACAACTACACTAATGGTACTAGATAGGTATCCCATTATTTTATTTTATTTCCGCGTGGTATATGTCACCGAGAAACAATCAATAAGCTTCCTCAAGTACTTGATAGATCTTGCAGTGTGCATCTTTGATTCTGGAGTTATTTCCTAACCAGCTGCACGTGTTATTGTTTTTAAATACTCTCCTTAATTGATATCAATTCTAACATAGTCCAGATGGTTTATACCTAAGAAGGCCTCTGTTTTCATGAATTTGGTTAACCATATCTAATATCTTAGAAGGCTCTTCTTTTAGCCTGAATTGCCTGAACATTCATAATACACGTGTCAATTATATGAGCTATTGTTTATTCCGGGATTACTGGAAGTCTTATGATTGATAAGACATGCTGAAATCACAAATGCTAAAACATATTTGCCCTGTGACAACAAGGTTTATTATATGAATTCCAATTGACATGTTTTCTCTTCCCTTGAGCAACTGCCCAATTGGGTCAAGTGAGTCCAAATTCTTTAATACCCCCCCCCCCCCCCCGCCCCCCTCCAAAGAATAAGACACAATAATTTGGAAAATCAACTAGTTGTTGGGGGCTGTCCATCAGCCTCCAATTGATCTTTCTTTTCTTCTACTTGGAAAGAGCAAAACTGATATCTTATCCTTTGAATCTTATGCTAACACAACCCTGGTGGATTAACTGCTGGAAACCTGGTAGACCAAGTTATTGAGTAACTGGATGATGTATGAGTTGAATTTAATTGATCTGACAAGTGCAAAATTTGTAGATATTTATGAGTTGAGTGTACCTCATAAGTGACTTCTCCTGCCAAGCTAATGCGTTTAATGAAGTGTTACCTTACTGTTTTCTACATGGTTTTGTGTTACCTTGTTATTGATCTGTAATATCTAATGAATATTGTCTGTAATGATTTCAGGATGGGATGAAGGCGTACTGGGAATGCAAGTGGGTGAAGTCGCTCGTCTAACAGTGAGTGTTGCTCCTCTTTTATTACTTTGTCTCCCCTGCTGCGTAGATTTCTTTGGTTCTAGACTTCTAGCCTTATGCTAGCTAATCAAGTGCGGGAACAAGAGATTACCATCTCAGCTTTTTTAACGTGGCATAGTCCAAAGTCCTAATTTGAAACAAGGTTTTGAAAGTTGAAATAGTAGTTTACAGCATTATGTTTTCAGTTTTCCAAATTAACATGACTAGTGTAGGTATTATCAATTTAGCTGTATGCCTTAGTTTTAAGTTAACTAGTCCCCTGGCCCGTGCAAGGCACGGGTTGTGCATAGGTTTAAAAGTTGTGCATAGGTTTGAAATTGTACTCCGTATGATACTAAATGTTTAGATCAAAATAGATCCACAAGTGCGGTGTATAACCATTCTCAGTAATTCAACCATTGCAACTGATCTAAAACAATTGCAACATTATGCAATTTTATAATTTATACAACCGTATATATACTGGACAAATGGAACATTAGCCTAAATACTGCAAATTTGGATAAGAGATAAATTTTCAGGGAATGAGAAATACTTCATGCTTATTAGCAAAATGTGAAGTTTCCTGATTAGTATCTTGGGTGTAAAATAGCACCTTGCTCAGTGCCTCCGTCCACTTGGGCATCTGGCTACGTCATTGAAATTTGTTACGGAGTAGATAGATATTCCGTGACTAAATAAAAACCAACAACTTATTAATCTTCGTGGTAACTTCTACATGCATGGAAGAGGAGCTCTCTAAGGTTCCATACAATTACAATGTTAGACTTCAGAATATACAAAAGTATCTTTCAGTCTTAGTCCCAAAATGATTTGGGGTCGGCTAACATGAATTGTCGTAGGAGATCGTCATTGTCACCAATCAAACCAGAAAGGAGCAGGAAGTAAAAAAGAAAAAACAAGGAAGAGAAAGTGGAATTAATGAAAGTAAGATAAGAGAAAAATATATATATATATAGAAGAAATATTGTAAGAGATAATAAAAAATAAGTAAAGTTTAAAATAAATGAATAAGTAAAATAAGTACATTTCAAAATAGCATGTAAAATAAAAATTAAAGAATTAAAAATAAAATAAAAAATAAAAATAAAAATAAAGAATAGAAAGAAAGAAACAGAAACATGGAAGCTGTATAAGTCAGATGAAGTCATCAATGTATATTCTTTCCCTCCACTCTGTCCTATCCAACGCCATATTTTCCTCAATTCCAAGAAAGCTCATATCATGCTCAATCACCTTCCTCCAAGTTTTCTTAGGTCTTCCCCTACCCCTTGCAATTCTATCACTTTGTCATCCTTCTATTCTCCTACCCGGGACATCACTTGATCTGCTGCTTACATGTCCAAACCATCTTAAACGATTTTCCATCATCTTAAACTCAATCGGTGCAACCCCTACTTTCTTCCTAATAATCTCATTCCTCAAACGATCCTTTCTTGTATGCCCACACGGCCACACATCCAACGTAACATGCGCATCTCCGCCACATTCATCTTGTGCACGTGACAATGTTTCACTGCCCAGCATTCCGTGCGTATAACAAAGCCGGTCGAATTGCCGTGCGGTAAAATTTTCCCTTCAATCTTTGGGGCATGACCGAATCACATAGGAACCCCGTGGCACATTTCCACTTCAACCAACCTGCTTTGATTCTATGGGCCACATCGCCATCCAATTCTCCATTCTTTTAGATAATAGATCCTAAATAACGGAACATTTCAGAGCCTTGGACAATTTTCCCATCTAAGGTAATCGCCCCTGTCTTTCTATCTTGGACTCCACTAAACTTACACTCAATATATTCCGTCTTGTTTCTACTCAACCTAAAACCCCGAGATTCCAAAGTTTGTCTCCATAACTCCAACTTACTTTCCACTCCTTTTGTTTCATCAATCAACACAATATCATCACCAAACATCAAGCATCAAGGTATACCATCTTGGATTGACCTTGTCAATTCGTCCATGACTATAGCAAAAAGAAACGGGCTAAATGCGGAACCTTGATGCACTCCAATCGTAATGGGGAATTCTTCGGTCTTACCAACACTAGTTCTCACACTCGTGCTAACTCCCTCATACATGTTTTTGATGATATCAATATATTTCCTCGGAATTCCTTTCCTACTTAATGCCCACCAAAGAATTTCCCTTGGTACCTTATCATACTCCTTCTCCAAATCAATGAAAACCATATGTAAATCCTTTTTCTTATCCCGATAGTTCTCCATTAGTTGCCTTATAAGATGAATGGCCTCCGTAGTCGATCTCCCAGGCATAAATCCAAACTGGTTCTCCGAAATTTTCACAGTTCTCCTCAATCTTTGCTCAATAATCCGCTCCCAAAGTTTCATAGTATGACTCATTAGTTTGATTCCTCGATAGTTGGCACAATCCTAGACATCACCCTTATTCTTGTACAAGGGGATGATAGGACTTTTCCTCCACTTTAATGGCATCTTATTACTTCCCCAAATCTTGTTGAAAAGAGTCGTTAACCATACAACCCCTATCTCTTCCAAACATCTCCAGACTTCGATAGGTATACCATCGAACCCCACTGCCCTCTCGTGTCCCATCTTTTTCAGTGCCATTTCAACTTCTCTCTTTTGAATTCTTCGCATAAAGTCTAGGTTAATCATATCCCGAGGGATACTTATATCCCAATATCGCGCCTTTGATCCCTGTTGAACAAGTTATCAAAGGAGAACCTCCATCTATCCTTGATTTCCTTCTCCTACCAAAACTTTTTGATCAACATCTTTCACACATTTAATCCTCCCGATGTCTCGCGCTTTTCTATCTCTCATTTTAGCAAGTTTATAGATTTCTTTTTCCTCTCTATGTACATTCCACAAAAATTTATTGAATTACAACTTCTCTTTCTCCAGGGATGATCCTCTCAATTGTTATGCATTGAAGTTTATAGTTTGGTTTATGCTAATTGATATTCATGTATGTATTCACATGGCAAATATATCAACTTAAATCACGAAAAATACGCTTAAAATGTTACTTGTGGACTTGGGGTAATTGCATAATTGTTAGCGTATGAAATATACGAGAGTTTTTACTTTTTACTTTTTAGTGGATTACTTCACAGGAAACAAACAACAAACCTTCTAGGAAAAGTCCATAGGAGAAGTTAGAACTCCATCATCATCCCATTAACTTCCTTAGCATTTGGATCTCTTCCGATCAACTTAGGTGGATCCTATGAGCAAGAAGACGTCAACACCACATTTGCAGGATTCCATCAGTAAAGAGAAATAGGTTATTCAATACTTGCGGACTGTAGAATGTAATGAGTACATTTTCCTTCTTCTATCTCTAATAATCCTCCTGATCCTCTCAACATTATTTAATCTTTTGGTAAATAAATAGCTCAAATTCTGAATTTCTGTCCTGTCCAAGGTTACCTGATTCGTGGTTCGCTTCGATACGGGGTACGAGTTCGGATTCGCGATTCGCAGGTTGGCTGGTTTTAGGCTCGCTAGAGGGGTTTGAAACTCTTCTTTCCAGGATTTTCAAAAACAAAATTGTTCAAGATTTTATTTTAATACCCATATATTCATACTCAGATAACATGTTATTTCCTTCCCAAATAAAAGCCCCAACATATATTTTCTTCTCTTGTCTTCCCTGACCTTCAATAGCTATAACTAGGGTTTCGGATTCGGCATGACAATACCAACGATTTGGTTCGCGAACCACAGGTCGCTGGAGAACCCAATTTGGTACGGGCGAACCGGTTCGAGATTCGCAGGGGGTACCCGTGAATCTGGTAACGCTGGTCCTGTCCTAAGAATTAAGCTTTAAATTTGACAAAACTCATAATACAAGCAGGATAATTTGGCATTACCCTACCATCAAAAATCCAAGCACAGTAGAATAGTCAAATTCAACAATTAATTTGCAAAAAAAAATATATCAATGAATCCGGAAAGTTGAAGAGCGTAATTAGATATAATTTTTTTCTAAAATGGGACCATCTAGTTGTTCAATCATAGAGGATTAAATTATAGTAGATCACTATTAAAAGTCAATCAATTAATCATAAACATGGAAGGAAAAAAAAGCTAGGAATTTCAAGAAATATGAACCTAAATTATGATAATAAATAACACGAACCTCCCTCGAGTCGTCGACATAAGCCATGGCTGACGCTTTATCAAGAGCTTGTCATATCCGGCAGGCTACCCGACGCTTTTAGCAAATACCCCGATGGGATTTGAGGTGCTGTTTGAACTGAAACACCACAATTCAACTCCGAAACCAAATTAAATCCCTAAAATATGAAACTGAAGAAATTGTCTATGCAGAGTAACTCAGAGGCTAAAAAAAGCTACAATTTTGCCTTAAAGTGAACCGAGAGCACCAAATTTGCGAGATTGCAGAGTATGTTATATGAAAATAATAGTTTATACAAAACGATTTTCTCAACAATTCAATTAATGGCTCCAATTAGATTGTCTGAAACTGTCAAATTAAATAGGAAAGAGGAAGGTGGGAATTAAATTGATTAAATCGGTCAATTGAATGGGACATTGAATTTGATCAAGTTTTGGATTGGTTAGTAAATAAATGTTAAATGGTTTGAAGGAGAAGAGGAAGAGTCATAAGAGAACTCAAGCAGTTTGGGTAGTTATCATACCGAAGGGGTGCAGAGGAAGCGTCAAAGGAGAAAAGGAAGCGTAGAAGGATAAACCTTCAAGGAGAAGCGGTGAAAGAGAGAAAACAAGAAAGGGCGACACGTGGAGGATGACACGTGGATTAAGGAAAGAGATATGAAGTTAACGGTTTGAGTTTTTAAATACTAGGTTTTGATCATACAACTTATATCAGACAGCTTTTGAAATCTCAAAACCAGTAATTGAACCCAGGTGTCAGACCTCAGTCCTCACAATAAACCACTTGCTCTGTACAGGAGTCTTCTCTCTTTAACTGTTATGGTCTACAATGAACACTTAGATCTTTGCTTTAATCTTTTGGCATATATTCTGGAAATCCCTTAAGGCTGATTGTTTGTACAATAATTTTCAGTGCACTCCAGATTATGCTTATGGCACTGGCGGATTTCCTGCTTGGGGAATACAGCCTAACTCCACCTTGGTGTTTGAGATCGAAGTGTTAAACGCTCAGTAAATTAGCTGCTTACATTTTCGTTAAATCTTTTTCACAAGAACAAGAATAAATGTAGAACTATATGTGCTGTTGAATGTCAGAACAGCGGCTACTGTAATATTTATCTTTGTGCAACAAAAAAACTTCTACAATTTCACATTTAGGTATTTGACCAAGGGGAATCTGCATCCGGTTGAATTTCTATTCAATGTTTTTGGGTTGCCTGGTTTTCTAAAATGGATTGCTATGATCTGTTTTTCATGAAATGCATACTTGTATTTGAAACTTCTGAAATCTTTAAACCTAAATTTAACTACTTTCTCATCTGTGACGATACTAAAGCATGATCATCAAAATTTGGATTGCAACGGATCTGACTACGTGCCTTTATGGATGACTATTGACTACTCCCTCCGTCCCGGAATACTTGACCTGTTTTCCTTATCGGGCCGTCCCTTAATACTTGACTTGTTTCTTAAAATAGAAATATTCTAACAATATTATATTATTTCTCACTCCATTATATTATTTCTCACTCCACCCTTATTAATCCACCTACCCCCTACTCCATACAAAAAATAATTAAAAATTCAACCCCTACTCTCCCCCAACCCCACCCCTTTACACATTTCCCACTAACTACATTAAATTAAATAAGTCAATTCAAGTTTCTTAAACTCTGTGCTGGTCAAACCGAGTCGAGTATTCCGGGACGGAGGGAGTAGTACACTGATATCAAGTTAAATGGTTGCATGTATTTAGGATTATTGCTTATTGATTGCTTTCCATATATATCGAGCATCTGAAGTACATAGCATTCATCAAACACAATATATCAATCACACCCCCTTCTATTTCATCAGTAATGCACTATTTTTATTTTTATTTTCATTTGAGAGAATCAGAGAATAACGAAATTTTGATATCCTATTATCCGCAAATTAAGAAAGTGATCACTTCTTTCGGCAATATGGTAATTATTCGATTGCTTTGTCAATTAAAACATATTACAATGATTTTAATTCGAAGAAAAATAAAAATTATTCATCTAATAATGAATCTTTTTAATCATAGCCAATAAACAAAATTTGCTTTATAAGAATAATAATGATTATATTCTCCACGAGTTGGTTGACGGAAAATCACTCGCCTCTCACGCCTATCGTAAAAAAATGACAAAAAGTAGGGTTGATTACCCAAACTTTAGGTCTGTATGAACATTTAAATAAAACATTATATACGCCCTCCCTCTTTTTACTCCCTTTTTTTTTCTTTACGTTTGGCCTTTTACATGTTTATTAACGACTAATTAATATGCATTGAGATTCCTTTTTTTTTTATTAAAATAAGAGTAATTACGTTTATTTATACTCCTTAATGTTTTTACTCTTATCAAAATTTTAATATTGGAAAAATGAGAAAAAATTAATGTCTCAATATAAAAGTGTGAGAGATTAAATAACCCAATGAATTAATTGGTTAAAATAACCATTTGACACAAATTTTGATAGAATATTAAAGCATTTATGTGATAATATAAAAGGAAATGTAAAAAACATTTTGAGACACCAAAAAGAAAAATGTAAAGAACAAAAACAAACGGATGGAGTATTTTTTACATATCTTGTTTTGGGGGTCTCATTTTAATACGGAGTATTTACGATTGAAATATTTCCTTTTATATAATTACGTAAATGTTTCTAATATTCTGTAAAAAAAATATATATCAAGTGATTATTTTAATCAATTTAATTTATTTTGGACATTTAATCTTTCACATTTCTCCACTGAGTTATTAAATCTTTTATATTTTTCCAATATCAGATTTTGGATAAAAGTGTAAACATTATAAATAAACTTAATTTGCATTGTTTGTATAAAAAATAGAAAGAATATAAACGAACATTGACTAGTTGTTAAATTGCGTATGATACCAAATGTAAAAAACAAAAGAAACGGAAAAAGTTCATAATTAAATTATCTTTGACTATAATATGATTTAATTATCATCACAATTAAGGTGGGATCTCCTAAATTTAAGGCTTTTTATTAAATTTGATTTTCGAAATAGTGATATAGAAATTAGGGACCCACAAATGTCACGAAAATGGTAGACCTTATAATGTGAGATATGAACTTGGTTAGCTACTTTGATGTTTGTTCCCTCCACTTGAAGCAAATGGCTAATTACACCAAGCGTGTTATTGTTAATTATTTAATTCATCATACCTTAATTGAACTTAATTATCATTTGTAAGTGCTGATTTTTCAATTGACCCACAGGGGTTTAAATGATTTTTCGCGGGATGAGATGAAGTATTTGTCAAGCTTGATTATGTTTTATTAGGCACGACTTGCACTTGATATAATTATTTAATTAGTTTTTGGGCCCGGGCGATGCCTCGGGTTACTACATTAATAACATTCACTTTTAGTTATATGTGTTTTGTTTCCAATAATAACATGAAACATGTAATATCTTAGTGGTAAAAAGCTTTGTTGATTAAACTCTAGATCAAGGGTTCAAACCTTAGCAAACTATATTTGATTTTATTTTTAGATTTTAGATTAAGATTTGACCAAAATATATGTATCCCATAAAGTGAAAAAACATCAATTAAGTTCGTCAACTACACAACATTTTTTCAATTAGATCATCTTACGTGTATTTATAAATTAATTAATGTGAAGAGACAAATCACAATTGGTGGTTGGTTAAGATGGTAATGAGAGTTATCATGTACACTTGAGGTTGTGTTTTCGAACCTCATTGTATTAATTTTTGGTTGTTTATGAATGATGTGGCACATAACACTTGGTGAGAGTGGATGATGTGGCACATAACACTTGGTGAGAGTGAATGATGTGGCGTAAATAGGAGTGTACTACGTGACACATATACGTTTTTCACAACGCTTTTTAATATATTAGTATTGATTCTACTAAACTAGTTTTTAAGTTCGAGTGATATCCTAGACCATTTTAATTTTAATTCTACTACGTATGAAACTGGTTTGCATCAGGTCATTAGAATATTTGAATACGGAAAACAAGATTTTGTTTGATGTTACACATGAGTCATATGACTAGCGGGCTGGCGGCTATGCCGGGGGCAAAGTAAAGTTGTTTGGCATTTCTCCAAAGATGAACACTATCTATGGAGTACTGGTTTACTGCACAAGTGCACATTTACAATCACATGAAATTAAAGAACCACACATGCAAACTGCACATATGTACTGTGTGTGGGGGGTGTGTGTGTTTAGTGTTTACCAATCATATACTTCTTCCGTTCCGAAAATATCGTACCATGATTGACTTTTACTCATTTAACCATTACTTTGACTCTTAATATATCAAATTGTATGCAAGTAAAAGTTATAAAAATATAATATTTAGAAAATATATTTCGATATGAATCTAACAAAATCCCACAATACTAAAATTTCCTTACGCACAAATCACAAAAAATGATCAAAGTCGTAGTGTAAATAGTGTAAAAAACAAATGGTGCGATATTTCCGGAACGGAGGAAGTATAAAGATGGTTGTGGATCCGGACGTGTATTGTGTAGAGTTCACGTGTTTTGGGTCTGAATAATATCGGTTTACATCATGTCCATTTTTTTCGTGTCGGGCCGGGCCAAACATTTCAAAAGGGCCGTCGGGCCACACATGCCCTCGTGTCGGGCCGTGTATCGGCATAAGCCTGGTTTCAATCAATTTAATGTGCTTTGTTGTAACGAGCCATGTCATACCGTACTTTTTTTCAGAAAAATATAACCCTAGCCGATCCCCTGAGGCCTTAGGGCCATGACTTCGTGATATTGTTGGGCCATGCTTTTATGTGTTGGTCATGTTGTGCTTCGGCCCGGGCCGGTCCAATGTCATGTTTATTCAAGAGCGTACATTTTGTGAACAAAACTACCCATTTCTTATTTTATCAACACACATTAATATATTTCGTCTCTGTATTAGGAGAGACTTTCTATTCAAGAGCATTTAACTTTTTTTTTTTTTTGACACCAACTTAAATTTACAGGAAAAGAAATAAGAAAAAGATAAAAATCAATCTAATCTGACTTCAATGGAAGTTGCATTTTACTTTCTAGGTCCCTTAAAGAATAAAGATGCTTTGTTTTTTCTTCAGGGACAAATTCATTTTAGTTAATATGGCTCCCACAGTTTCTCTCTATTTTATCGAGAAAATTAAATCAAAAGTTGCCATTATAAACCCAACGAAATGCTCAAGATCGTCAATTTCCAAGAAGCCCTATCTTAACAAACTAGTTTGACAAATTGACATAGATATCTCACCCAACTTCATCAACTCAACCATCATAACCATTCATTCTTACTTAAAATGATGCACACCACCTACTCATGTACTGTAGTTCTGTGCATAAAGTTGCCAACCAACTAGAAAATAATCAAAATAGATTTTTTTTCAAAAAAGTTAAAATAAAGTTACTAATAGGATAGTAATAATTTTTTTTTTTGCTAGTAGGGATAGGCAATTCAGTCAGAATTCGATTCGACCATTTTTTTTTATCCGGATCCGAAAAGTGAAATTCGGTCATAACCATGTAGGGGTGGGGTTTGTGTAAAATATGACTATTCCGAACCGATATTACCTGGGATCGTAAATCCCAAACCAATTTCTAATGCCACCTTATCAACAAATATATTAAAAATGCATTACAACATATTAAAATTCTTACTTTTGTAATTATAAGTGCTAAAATAATCCGAGTT
Source organism: Spinacia oleracea (assembly GCF_020520425.1). Taxonomy (NCBI): domain Eukaryota; kingdom Viridiplantae; phylum Streptophyta; class Magnoliopsida; order Caryophyllales; family Amaranthaceae; genus Spinacia; species Spinacia oleracea. The sequence goes on along the minus strand of NC_079490.1, from coordinate 178,563,455 downwards.
CGACGTGATACGAGGAAAAATAATCTGACACAATTTCGATAAATATAATCGAAATCTGAATTTGAGTCCGTATAAAGGTGGGTGTCGGATATGAGATTCGTAAAATCTGATCCGATCCAACCCATTGCCATCCCTATAAAGGAGAAACACTCTATTCGAATAACAATTCTTTTTGTTTTGAGTAAGAAGAAAAATTATGATCAAGTTTCAACCCTCGTGATTACTTAGGAGTTAGGCCCTGTTTAGTTCACCTTATTTCAGGATCTTATTACTTATTTCAGATTTAATCAGATCAGATCAGATCAGAAAAAATAAGTTCAGATCAGATCAGATCAGAAAAAATAAGTTCAGATCATATCAGACCAGACCAGATCATATTATTATTATTATTATTATTATTATTATTATTATTATTATTATTATTATTATTATTATTATTATTATTATTATTATTATTATTACTATTATTATTATTATTATTATTATTATTATTATTATTATTATTATTACTATTATTGGTTTAATAAAAGAGAATGTTATTTTCAGTGCAATTAAAATCTATTATTTAAGGCATAAAAAACATTAACAAAATATTCAAATTCATCATGTCCAAAATAAAACCATTAAGTCCAGATCAGAAACAATATGATCAGATCATGTCCATATCAGAACTGATTTTTACAGATTAGAACCATTATATATCCAGACCAAAACCAGTATGATCACATAATATCCAGATCGTAACTGATATGTATAGATCATGTCCAGAAAATGTTCAGATATGCAAAGATCTTGTCTAGATCAGAACCGATTCTTACAATCATGTACAGAACCAATATGTTCAGATCAAAACTAATTTGTACAGATTATGTCCAGATCAGAATCGATATATCCAGATTAAACCTGGTCTAGATATCGACTCTATACAGATATATTATGTTCATATCAGAATTGATCTGCAAAGATCATGTCCATATCATAATTGATTTGTATAGATCATGACCAGATCAAAACTGGTATGTCCAAATCATGACCAGATCAGAACTAATCTATACAGATCATGTCTAGATCAAAACTGATTTGTACAAATCATGTCCAGATCTGTATAGATCATGTCCATATCAGAATTGATATACAAAGATCATGTCCAGATCAGAACCGATCTGTCCATACGTGTAGATCAGAACCGATATATTCGGATCGATCTATCTAGATCATGCCTGAATCTGTACTGATTTGCCAAGATCAAGTCCATATCAAAACCCATATATCCAGATCATGTCCAATTTGAATATTTCGATCAAAACCGACATGTCCAGATCATGTCCAAATCAGAACTTATCTGTACAGATCATGTCCAGATCAAAACTTCTATATATAGATCATGTCTAGATCTGTACTAATCATGTCGATATTAGAACTGATTTGTCCAGATCATATCCAGATCAGAACCAAATTTGTATCTATCATCCCCAAGTCAGAATCGATCTGTACAGATCATATCCAGATCAGAATTGATATGTCCAGATCATAACGGATCTATCTAGATTGTCTAGGTCTATCTAATATAAGGAATAGTTGAATAATGAGCAAAGTCAAATAAATAATAACAATATTATAAATTTGTCTGACATTTATTTTACACATAAGTCGTTTAATACTAATAAATATAGATTTTTGTTTAAACTTAATTCTGAAAAATTAGATCAAATCAGATCAGACCAGACCAGATCAAATCAGAAAAAATAAGTTCAGATCAGATCTGATCAGACCAGATCAGATCAAATCAGGAGAAATAAAGTGAACTAAAAGGGGTCTTAGTCCAATAGTTACAGGTCATACACCCTTATGACTTTAGGAGTAGGGGAGGTAAGGAGATCCCCACTCCCAAGCATATCTCTAACCTCTAATGAATTACGTACCCCATAGGTAGTAAGACTCCTAGGTACTCCGGTTTTCTAAATGCATCACTTGGACTTTGGAACTATTTATATACGCCGGAGTATCAAGTTTGACTTGAAGTTTTTACTACTCTACCCGTCCCAAAATATTCTTTAAGTATTCCATTTAGGATGTCCCAAAATGTAATATTTACATTTCTTTTTGTGTCTAAAGATTATATTAATATTCTTTTTGTGTTTAATGTAATATTCTTTTCATATAAATGCTTTAATATTCTATCAAAATTTGTGTCTAAAGATTATATTAATTAATTAAATTCATTGGGTTAAAAATCTTTCACACTTTTCCAATGAGGCATTAAATATTTTTAATTTTCCCAATGTCATATTTTTGATAAAAATGAAAACATTAAAAATAAACGTAAATTACCTTGTTTAAATTAAAAAATACCCCATCCGTTTCTTTTTTTTCTTTACGTTTGACCTTTTGCACGTTTATTAACTACTCCCTCCATTCCTAAATGTTCTTCCTGTCTCTATTTCGGGCGTTCCTATATGTTTTTCCCGTTTCTATTTTTGGACATGACTTTTTACCATAAATTTTCCCACCATCCCTTATTTAATTCATTCACATTTCCTCATTCACCCATCCAACCCCACTTTTATGATTTTTTTATTACTTTATTAAAAATATCTTCTCTCTCCTTCATTTCTTTATTACTTTCCTTCACTACTTTATTACTTTCTCTTACACTCAATCATTACTCTTACACCCAATCATTAGAAGATTCAATTTTCTTAATTTTCACCCCAAACCTCAAATGGAAAAAACAAATAGGAACAGAGGGAGTACTAATTAATGTGCATTGAGATTCTTTTTTTTTTTTAAATTTAAACAAGGATAATTACGTTTATTTATATTTTCACTCTTATAAAAAATCTGATATTGGAAAAATGAGAAAAAATTAATTTCCCAATAGAAAAGTGTGAGAGATTAAATTACCCAATGAATTTAATTGGTTAAAATAATCATTTGACACAAATTTTGATAGGATATTAAAACATTTATGTGATAATATAAAAGGAAATGTAAAAAACATTTTGAAACATCCAAAAACAAAAACGTAAATAACAAAAAGAAACAGAGGGAGTAGAAGAATTTTTCATGCACATTAATTGATCGTTGAAACGCGTGTAAAACGTAAATAACATTTCAGGACGGAGGGAGTAAAAGTCAAATATGATTATATAAAATGATGTTGAATTAGTAACAATATCAACTGTTTATAATATATTCTACAAATAAAAAATCAATCAATCATCGATCAATCAATCAATACTATATATTAAAAGACACACCAGGAATGACACATGTCATCTCCTGGTGTATCCTTAAATTTTTTTAAATAAAATTTTATTTAAAGATTCTTTTAAAATATCTAATTTCCTTATTTTTTTCCAAACTTACGATTTCATGTGTATTGTGGAAAAAAAAAATCTAACATAATATATTAATACTAATCATCAATCATCAATACTATATACTAAAAGACACACCAGGAACGACACATGTAATCTCCTGGTGTGTCCTTAGATTTTTTTAAATAAAATTTTATTTAAAGACTCTTTTAAAATATTTAATTTCCTATTTTTTTTTCTTCCAAACTTACGATTTCATGTGTATTGTGGAAAAAATCTAACATAATATATTAATACTAATTTGAAAAATATATGTCAGAAATGGAAAAATCAATTTTTTATGATATTATTGTTGTTATAATATATGTAGTAAGTTGTTACTCTGTACTAGCAAGATTGTGTTTTGATTTTCATAAACCTTTTAAAAAATAATTAATTATACTCTTAGCCTACATGCAATAGTTTTTTAAAAAAAGAGTGTATTATTATATTTGCATATCCAAACAAGCATTTTTTTATTATTATTTTCTTCCATTTATGTAGCGGTTACGGGTACGGTTACAGTTATGGATATCATTCAATTTTAAAAGAAACAGTTACCTGATAAAGGTATGGTCAGGTTTTTTTTTTGCCCAACTTAAGTATTTTTGTCGAAACCCTAACACCTAATATTGCACTAATCACTTTATAATTCGAATAAATAATAATTTTATCTATTTTCCAACAACCCATAATAAAATTTGATATGATTTTGTTTCATTAAATACTATTTTAAATAAATTAGTCAGAGTAGAGAAAAAATTTATTTAGTTTAATCCGTGCACTGTACGGGATCTAACTTAGTTACAATTAAAATGATGCCTGAACAAATGCGTAGATCCGAACAGTAATATTTTTTTTTTTTTTTTTGGGTGTGAATGAGCCATAAGGGCGGGGATGAGAATCGATCCCAAGATAACTTGGAATCGGGATGAAAGCTCTAACCAACTGAGCTATCCATCACTCTCCCGAACAGTAATAATATGACTCCACCAAATTGATGCTTTTGTTTATCATCTTTTAATGGCATGTCATAAAAGAGTTAGGCAAATTTACCCCCCCGTGCGGTTGACACTTTTGACACTGGGCTTGCAAAAAAGTTAGGAGGGTTAAACCGGTAAATAATCTCTATAAATCATCCTTCTGTCTACTCGTCCCTTTTTGACTGTTGTACTCACCCTCTTTTCTCTCTCCTCAACTACCATTTTTTCTCCTGAAATTCTCTCTCTCCTCAATTTGCAGTTTGCAGTCAGCTATTGGGTGATCTGATCAAATCTCCCACCTTTCTTCTTCACTTGGAATTGGTTGGTGAGTTTTTATTTACTCTGATTTATTTTTTGGTTATTTGGTTATGAAATTTCAAATTTGTTAGCCTGCTTTTAAGAACAAAAAAAAAACGGATTAAGATTTAAGAATTGTTTGTTAAATTGTAGCTGAAGAAGTAAAACATTTACTGAATTGTTAAACACCCATGTATGTTTTGCTAATTAATCCCTGAATTTTTCATCAGAAAGGAATTTTTTGTTTTTTTGTTTTGATGTACCCTTAATCTTAAACATTTGCTAGTGATTTTTGAGGATTAGGGTTTTGGTGATTAAAATGATACACAAGAAAAAGACTGGAGTCCCATTGAATTTTGGTGTGTGGGTTTCGACTGTATAATTTTCCAATTAGGAAGACAGTAAAGTGAGTACAGGGTAATTTTTGTCATTCTTGGTATGTTTATTGCAGCTTCTAAATTTGTAGCATCATTACTTCATTAGTTAGTTGTAGTATGTGAAATCTGGTGTTTCTTCAGGAAAATTTGAGATTGAATTATACATTGTGGCTTATTTAGTTTTTACCATGATGCTTTGTTATGAGTTATGACCTCCTTAGCTCACCTAGGGTGGTTGATGATAAGGTTGGTACATATGGACCTCCCAAGAAGCCTCCAGTGGCGGAAATCACACTGGTCATATGATAAATCTTAGCTCTCGATTCCCTTTCGATTGGAATTCATTTTATTTGTTATGATGTGTCATATGATAAATCTTAGCTCTTTTGCTTCCCTTTCGATTGGAATTCATACTATTTGTTATTGTTGTGGGTTCTTTGACTGTCAGTCTGTGATTTACAAAAAGAATCATAGCTTGTTAATTTCCTGCTGTTTTTTTTTTTTTTTTTTTGCAGGATCTTTAAGTATCTAGGTGTAGTTATTTCGCAAACTTGGGGATAGGGAAGAAACAGCATGCTTTGGTTCTGCTGTTCGATTGATGTTAATCGCTGTGTTATTTCTTTAAACTTGTACTGTAAGGTTATCCTGTAAAGTTTCTCGCCCTTTGCCGTTAGTCTTTAATATATCTTCAAGTGTTTTCCCCTAATTTACCATGGGTTCCAACCACGTCGCCACTGTCCCCTGGTTCTGGTACATTATCATCTAAATCTAAGTAAAGATATAGAGTTGAACTAGTTTAGAACTTGTAGTATCTCTCTGTTTTCCTTAATTGTCAGTATTTTAGCTAGCCTTTTTCCACTTAAATATTCCTTAGGTACCACTTTCCTTCAGTAATTCAGCCTCTTTTATTTCCTAAGTTTTCATCTTCCTTAATCGTACTGGTGGTCGTATATTGTTTGATTTTGAGGGTATTATCAGAAAGGTTTTAGTAGTAGTTATGGTGTGTCAAGGAGCAAGCCAGTCAAGATTTCGGGCATTGAAGCATGAGAATGGAATTGCGGGAAAAGCAACCATCATAGTTAGAATTATAGCTTGTTATCAACTTTTGCAGGATTGCCAGGTATTTATGTTAACAACTTTCCTTCTCAAAATTTGGCAATGTTATTTTCTCTTTGCTATGGCAGATAATGATGCAATTCATTTCTTGTTGCTTGCAGGCCGAATACTTCCGTCAATTGCTTAAACCTATAACGTAGATTGGATTTGCACTAGGCGTTGTTTGTTTTCTGCTGAATATTTCGCTTTTTTTTCTTCTATATTGTATTCTTGAGGGAGAGGCTGAATATATCGTATTGAAGCATCTATAATATCGGTTAGTATCAAATCTTTTTTTGCCATTCTCAAACAAAAAAATGCCATTTGGTTTGTGTGATACATATTAAACTCTCTCTTTCCAAAAATAGGTGATTTTTTCAGTTTAATGGTTGAGCTGAGCAGCTCTTGGCTTTGGCAGCAACATTTTCCTTCGGAATCATCTGTTTTCAGAAACCGTATGATTGCACCCGTTGAACACAGGCAACACGAGTTTTTGCCTGCTTCTATAAACCCTTGTAGGGTTTCGTCAAACTTGGGTTTGAATGGATTCGGGTATTCTGGATTTCCCGAAAGAGGCCATACAATTGAAGGTACTGGCTCAATACAAAAACCTGTTCCCCATCAACTTACTCAAAATCAATGTCACGGAGAACAAAATCCTGTGTTTCCAGCTAGACTTGATGAGAAACCATCAACATGCGAATTACCTTGTGCTCAACAGAAGAAGTATCTCATCTTTGACCGTTCTGGAAATGAAACGAGGCTAATCTTTAGTTCCCTGTGTCCTCGGGCGGAGAATCTAACAACTCCCGTACCTGCTAGTCCTGCTTGGAATCTTCCAGCTGAAGAGTCATTTGGTGCATACCACCAATATGTTGCTGAAAAACAAGGAAAAATAGCTGAACAAGCTTGGACTAAGACACATGCTTTATGTGAAGAGTCAGGTGAGAATGAAATCATCGATGAAATCAGTGAAATGCGGGAGGACACTGAAGAAATTAATGCGTTGCTTTATTCTGAGGATGATGATGATGATGATGATGGCTTGGATGATGATGATGATTGTGATTGTGAAGAAGATGATGATGATGAAGTGAGCAGTGGTCACTCCCCATTGGCCAAAGAGATGAGAGATTGTGAGAAGCAAGAGGAACAAGAGTGTGAAAAAGATTTAGATAATGAAGTGGGTAGTTTAGAAAGATGTTCAAAGCGACAGAAAGGTGGAGTACGAGAAAGTCCAGTATATTATGAGGGCGTCAAATCCAATGACGGGGATTTCATGAATGAGAGAATGATGTGGCCTACGATTGGAAGCAAGAGACCTAGAAAGGATAAAATCCATGATACATTAAGAGTCCTTGAGAGTATAATTCCTGATTTGAAGAGCAAGGATCCATTAGTTATCCTGGATAAAGCAATAAGCTATCTAAAAGGTTTGAAGTACAATGCTGAGACAATGTCATCAGAAGACCCAGATAGCTCGAGCTCCTACCAACCTTTAAATTGAACATCCTCCGAGTCATACATTCGAAGCCAGAGTTAGGAACTCAAGCTTGTAAGTAGTTCCTTATTTGATGTTATACTTACTTTTTCTTCTGCTGGGATTGTACATAATTGCCTAATAAACGCATTGCAATTCAAGAGTGTGCATTGGTGGGTGAGATATGTGGCTCAGTGGTGGTTTTCATGGTAGCGCGAAATGAGGCCTCTTTCATTGTCAATGAGTAGTAATACCTTTTGGGACGAACAAAAAGTCTTGAGATTTGAACGCATGGGAGATGACTAGTGCTGTTGGGTTGTGCTGGAAAATGACCAGGGAAGGGACCCTGGGATTTGAAGGAAGAAAGAGACTAATATGGCTTCATAAGGTGCATGCGCATTAAGTTAAAAAGGCCCCCCACTCTTCCTTCTCTTTCATTTCAGCCTTGTTGAGCTTTCATTTCTTTTAAGAGGCCCCCCTCTTTTGTTCTTTCTTTCTTTCTTTCTTTCTTTCTCAGCCAACCTTGTCTTAAAGTGATCTCTTAGTGGTTTACTTAGTTACTGTCATGAGTTTGTCTGTAATATATAAATTCTGTCTTGCTTTTTGTGAGTTTGTATACTTGATCCATGTACTCAGTATTGCTTCTTGTAGTTGCACACCCCCGGGGTGTGGTTTGGTTTAAGGGCCGATTAGTGTCTTATAATGTAATAAGAGTACGTACAACTAGTCTCCTATCAGACTGGCTGTCTTTTACTTTAAGGGCCGATTAGTGTGTTACAGTATAATAAGAGTACAACTAGTCTCCTATCATATTGTCTTTTATAAGAATTTGTGTTAACTGTATTTTATTGTATTGTTTTGTGAGAAATGAAATGTCAAAAACTCAAAATGTGATTGATCTTTTGTGCATCAGAAGAGGGTGTCTGTTGCTATTTGGATGGGGGATATTTGGGTCCCATTGAGATCGTACTGGATTTAAAATTGAGAATGGTTGGAAAATGTGGGTTCCATATTTTGGAATGAATACAAAATTGAATTATGGGTTCATTCATGGCGGTGACCTATTTAATTATGCACCCACCCACCTGCCTTGCTTCTTCTTATGGTTTTTCTTTAGGACAATCATTTCGGTTTTTTCTTTTTTTACTCTTTATTCATTGGCTGCATCTTCTCTCATTGATCTAATATCTCTTCAAAATAAATTAAAAAAAGATAGCAATACTTATAAATTGACCAAGGAAGTGATTGGCAAAAATACAAACAAATTATTTAATTATTGTCTAGGATTAAATTCATTTATAGAGCCGATTACGAGTGACCTAACCTGACTCAAAATAGAGTTAATATATGCATTGTCAAGAGTTAAGCTAAAGGTTGGGGTCCAACCTTTTGGTTTTTTCACCCTTTAGGACCTCAACTTTTTTTTTTCACCTTTTGGGGACTCATGTTCATTTTCCGGCCAGTTAACCATAGTTTAACTCAACGTTAACCATACTATCACTCAAACAATAAATTAAGACAAAGGTTAGAGTCCAACTTTTTGATTTTTTCACCGTTTAGGACCCGAATATTCTTTTTTCACCTTTTGGGACTTCAATATTTTGTATACCAACGTTATTTATTATAAAAAAAAAAAAATCAGGAAATGCAAAAAAAAAAGTTATCGCTCAAATTAATAATTATAATAATAGTTATTAATATTTTTATTTTTATTAATTATTATGTAACAATTGTTATTAATATATTTAACATTAATAATAATAATAATAATAATTCATCTTTCCCAAACCCCATCATACAATTAAAACTACATAGTACTCTTCTCCAAACATCATAGATAATATTTACTCATTCATAAGACCTTTAATAGTTGAAACTTAATTTACGTAATCCAATAACAACTGATTTGAATATGTTTATAGAAAATTTGAGGCCAGCAATTTTAATTCGGAAATTGCTGATTAATTTTGATCGAGTTAAGCATAAATCATTTAAGTACCTCATCAAATATGAGCATCAATAATCCAATTGTCTTTTTTTTAACGCAAAGAGACGATAATATTAATTATAAATTATGGGTTTGTTACAAAGGCCACTTCTTAAAGAGGTAAAACATGCGTGCAAGAACAAACAAACCCGAAGCCCAAAAGAAAATTACCATATAATCCCCGACTATTAACAAGTACCTAAACCTACCCAAAAGGCTTGATTTGAGATATCTGAGATGCAGCATTACTGATCTGTGTCCCTTTCGTTCCCAAAAACTTGTTCAAAATGGATCCCATCTTGACTTGATCCTTTCCCAAAACCTACAAAATATGAAAATCCTAAATATAAACAGGAGAAACCGAAGTTTAGACGCCAACACAACAGCAAATAGAACCTGCGTCTCCCAAAAAAACCTTCTCCCTCCTCCTTAATTGTTGGAAACTTCACCATCTTCTAGTTCAACAATCTCAATGGGATTAGAAATTGTTGAACCACCAACAACAAACGGCTCGAACATTTACCCTTTCCTTTGTCTTGTGGAACTTTGTCTTTCCCAGCTACAATATCTACTGCTTGTCTGATGTTTGAAACATTGGAACCAAAAACAATCTGAGCAGGAGAAGCAGAAGTGACAACAGTAGAAGCAGGTTGATCAGTTACCATCTTCAAAGCATCCCTTATCGCAGACTCTACCATAGAAGAATTTGTCATTTCGAATTCTTTCATGTAATGTTCCTTTGCGCAAGCTGGGATAATGTAATGAAGTTTATGGCCAACTGCCATCACCAGAGAGTGAGCTGCCAGATCATGAGCAACCTTGTTACAAAAACGAGGAATGTGATTAAAAGTGATAATCCAGTTTTGACTCAACATCTGAGCTACATCCCTCAGAACTGGACTCAACTCATGATAAGTGTGCTCATCCATCTTTTCCAACATTAACTTCAGCTGAACTGCATCAGTCTCCACCTCCAACTTGTCTATCATCAGATCCTTAGCAATTATTAAACCCTCTCTTAAAGCATATAGTTCTGATGTTAAAGGAGAGTTAACATTAAACTTGCAAGAAAACCCAACAAACCACGAGCCATTAGGTCTTCTAAAAACACCCCCTCCACCTGCTTCTGACATTGATTTCCATGCTCCATCCACATTCAGCTTCATGAAATCAGTCTTTGGTGGTCTCCGTTGAAAGTTGAAATTACCAGCTTCCTGATTCTGTTTGACATCCTTACCCTGCAGTATAAAATTAGTACTCTTCTAATCCACAAAAAAAGCATTATAAAGAGAGAAGCAGTTCTTCATTTTTAATTCAAAAATAGCTGTATTCCTAGAGATCCAGATATGCCAGATGGCCACTGAAAAAATCACTCTCCAATTCATTGAGCAAGATAGGTTAAATCTAATCCAGTCCTTCCATTGTAGACCATAAAAAGCTTTAAGATCAAAATTCGGAATTTGCCAAATCCTTTGAAAAATGAAAGACCATAATATACTTGATTGAGCACAATCTCTAAAGAGATGCATATGAGTTTCCTGCTCTGAATGGCATCTTGAGCAAGTAGGGCTAATTTGATGGATAATTTTATTTAAATTCTTCGCCACTGACAGGATTTCATGTACACAATTCCAGAGGAACATTCTGTATTTATATGGAGTTTTAACTTTCCAGATTGACTTCCAAAAGGTAGAGTCCTTATTAGTTGTAGGAAAAGAGTTGTGTAATTGAAGATAATAAGCAGATTTAATAGTAAAAGTTCCTGTTTTAGAATACTGCCATCTAATAAAGTCCTCCTCATCATCATTAGTAGAAAGGGGATAAGCTAAAATAAGATTTTTAATGCTATCAGGAATCAAGTGTTGTATGTCATTTAAATACCATTTCCCATGTCTAATGATCCTGTTAACAAACCAATGAGCTTTGGAGTCTGGCACATTAACCCCCTCAAAAGTGTATAAAGGACCATCCCCAATCCAATGGTGAAACCATAAGGATGTGCTCTTCCCATTCCCAATATTAACAATCATTCCCTTTTTGAGAACCTCTCGTCCTTTAAGAATATCTCTCCATAACGGTGAATGGCTACTATTTGGAATGCAATCCATGAAGTTTGATTTTTTAATATACTTTTCCTTAAAAACCCGAACCCAGAGTTTGTGAGGGCAGGTTAGAATAGTCCAACCCAATTTTGCCATGAAGGACAAATTCCACTCCCTCAATCTACGGATACCTAAACCTCCATTATCAATAGAACTAGTGATCTTATCCCAAGAGATTCTTGATAAATATCTATTGTTATCAGTTTTATTCCACAAGAACTTTCTATTGCGTTTCTCTAAATCATACACAGTAGAAGCTGGAAGAATATTAGTCTGCATAACATATAATGGATAAGAATTTAAAACCGATTTTATTAGAGTACACCTCCCCGCCATGTTTAAGAGCTTGACTTGCCATCCTTGCACCTTACTAGTAGACTTATCAAGAAGTTCAAGATAATTACTAATCTTAAGTTTATTAGGTCTAATGTCCACCCCTAAATATTTACCAAAACAAGTTGAAATTTTGAAACACGAGAAGCAGCAATATCATGTCTAACTGAATGGTGTAAAGAAGCTGGGAAAATTTGAGAAGATTTTCTCATGATAATCCTAAGGCCTGACCTCTGCCCAAAATCCTCTAGAACACCTAATATGTGTTTCAAGTTATTACTCGAGGCTTTGCTAAAAAGGAAAACATCGCCCGCATAGAAGACATGAGAAATCCTTATGTTCTCAGTGATGTTGATTGGTTTCCGTACTCCTAAATTAACTTGTTCCTCAATTATCGTAGAAAGTCTATCCAAGCATAATACGAAAATATAAGAAGATAAGGGATCTCCCTGACGAATACCTCTAGTGGGATAAAATTTATCACAAATTTTCCCATTCCAAAGAACAGAAATTGAAGAAGAAGAAGTAATACATGACATAATAAGGGAAATAATATTATCAGGGAAATCAAAGTGAATTAGAGTGTCCCGAATGAAGTCCCATTCTAGACTATCGTAAGCTTTTGAAATATCCAACTTTAAGGCCATCAACTTATTCCTTTTTTTAGCCTTATGAAATAAATGGGCCATTTCTTTAACAAGAATCACATTGTCCTCTATCCCCCTACCTTTAATGAAACTAGATTGTAAGGGACTAATAATGCGGTGTAAAACTAGCTTCAATCTAGAGGAAATTATTTTCGTGATTAATTTGTAAATGGTATTACACAGTCCAATAGGTCTAAATTCAGTGATAGAAGAAGGTCCTGAGATTTTAGGGATTAGGGCAATATAAGAGTAATTAATATCCGAAGGGACCTTACCATTTTCAAAACAGGTGACACAAAATTTGTAAATAGAATTCCCCAAGTCACTCCAAAATCTTTGAAAGAAAATAGGTTGAATTCCATCAGGCCCCGGAGATTTGGTGGGGTCCATACTAAAAAGATTAAGACGGACTTCTTCCAAAGTCAATTTCGACGAAATCAAAGACTTTTCATTATCGGTCAAGCTCATTGTACTCAAAAAAATATTCTTTCACGAGCTATAAGAATGAGACGTATTAAAAAGAGTAATAAAGTAATCTGTGGCCATAGTTTTTAAAACCAGTTGATCCGTGATCCAAATCCCTGAATCATTTTTTAAAGTTAAAATCTTTTCTTGGGACTTTTTTATTTTGGCCAAAGTATGAAAATACTTCGTATTATAATCTCCAAATTTTCGCCAATTTATACCTGCTTTTTGAGGCCAAATGATTCTTTCCTTTTTATAAATATCATTAAGTTCCTCAATAAGGGTAGCCTCTAAGTTTACCAAAAATTGCGAGTAGTGTTTACTTAGAGAAATCTGAATTCCGTTAATACGTGCTAAAATATTTTTCTTTTTATTTTGTAAATTCCCAAAGATATTATGATTCCAACATTTAACAGAGTGAAGAAAATTTTGTCGCCCTTGTAAAAAATCCTCAGAAGGAGGACTCCAGTTATTAACAAAATAAGAAGCAAAATCAGGATGCATTAACCATACTTCCTTACATCTAAAAGGATAATTTCCTTTAACAACAGGATTAAGCAAAGAAATTAAAATGGGAGAATGATCAGAATATGTGCGAGGCAAATGATGAACTTTAGTAAAAGGGAAAGAATCCAACCATACCGAATTCACCAGAGCACGATCATTCAATGAAGGTCTGAAATTGGGTTTCCAAGTAGTAACATAAGGTAGTGATCTAGAATAAACCAAGGTCCCCCAAATAAGGCTTTTTCATAATCCTCTTCCGTTGAAAATCGAAAATAAAAGACTCCTTTACCCACATCAATAATTTCTAAAGAACCCTTAATTCTCCACATAGCCCGAACTCGTGCATCCATATACGTAGATCTAACCGTTAGTCCTAAACACTTTCCCATTAACGTGTATTTCCATGGATTTCTTAATCTAGATAAAGTTTCTTTGTCAAATTGAACAACTAAATTACCTTCTGGTGCTATGTCTTCAAGATCCTCAGTCCAATCTTTTGATATGGTAACAATTTCTTTCGCCTCTTCAAACCATTGCGTGGATTTTCTAACTGCCTCCCTGAATGAAATTGGCGGTTTTATTGTCTTCGAAACATCCTGATCGGGAGCTACTGTACTTGCAAAATTATTTTCCTTCACCATTGCTTCCATCGGAGTCATCTCTTCGTCCTTATGATCACCATAGCTTCCATGATGATGTTGATCCTGAGCTCCATGCAGATCGTTTGGATTAGGAGACGTCGTCTCCTCCTCCATAAGGATCTAGGTTTTTTGTAGACTACAATTCAAACTTGTTCTCTTTTCTCTCTAAGACTTTCTCTCTCTAAAAGTAGACTTTTCTAAGAATCGTATCTGTTAATCCAATTGTCTTTACTGTCATAAAACAATCAAGAAATAGTATGATATATTAACTTGTGATCAAAATCAGAATTCGTTTAAAATTAACCTATTTTTATTATTTTTACGTTTTTGTGTGGACATTATTAATATTCTTCAAACAAACCACAAATAATTGTGAGGATATACCATCAATGGCGGATCTTCCTAACAACTTGGGTCCCTGGTCGGAAAATTCCGTAGTGTATTTTTAGTTCCACCATCCCCGTAAACCTTTGAGTATAACTGTATGAATATCGTACTCTACTATATAAATTGCTTAATTCTTCTATTGTCATTGGACACCATAACCGAATATATAAAATATGATCAGCTTGTAAATAATTATTTTCTTCTTTATTCATTAGATTATTTGATACCCAAATCAATTTATATATGGGCTAAATTTATGAATTAAGTTACATATCATTTCAATTTGAACTTATTATATGTTAATGATTAGAAACTTTAATAATTGAATTGGAATTACATGAAAACTTGAATGAGGTCTCAAAAGGTGAAAAAAGAAAGTTCAGGTCCTGAAAGGTGAAAAAACAAAAAGGTTAGTCCTCAAACTTTTGATTTACTTTAACCTTTTAACCCAAGGACCTAACCTTTTAATGTACTCTAGTTAAATTTGGCCGGAAAAGGGGAATGAGGTCCCAAACGGTGAAAAAAAAAGGTATAGGTCCTAAACGGTGAAAAGTTCAAAAGGTTAGACCCCATTTATTAGCTTAACTCCAATGTCAAGCTTACACAAAAAGTTTTACAAAAGGTTTTGCATGCACAAGGTGTACAATAAATTTATTGTGCACCAACATAACTTTTACCTAATTTTCTCTAACTTTTACTCAGTTTTCTATAACTTTTATATTATTAAAAAAAAGTTAATAGATAAACATTTTAAATTGTTAAATGATTAATTTTATACATTATTACTGATTTTGAAAAAATAATTTTTATTAAAGTGAAAATTTTTATTACTAAAAAGTAGATAACTTTTACATATATAAGGGTAACTTTTAAGTATTTTACGCCAACTTTAACTTCGGTGTACAATATTTATCGTACACCCCATGTAAATAAGAATTTGTACAAGCTTTATACTTCGTATTGTTTAATATTTGAATGAAGCAATAGCTTTAAGCTTGCTCGATCAAATGCTTAACTCGAGTGATTTTGAAGAGTCTAGTTTGCGATCAAAAGTTCAACTCAAGTGATTTAGGCTTATAGCTGATTAGTTGATGCTTGAAACCCAGTTTGAAATTTAACTTTAATGAATGGAGCTAATGAAGACCCATGAACAAGTTAACAGGTTCTTAATAACGTATACGTACCACGTAAAACTTCTTTCATTCACTAGAACTGAACATGTCATTTTATCTCCAGAAGTCAACCATTAGATACTCCGTATGATTTTGAGTGCACATAAATATATAGCTTGGAATAATAAGTGTATATTGTATATCAACTTTTTGAATAGTAAACCACAATATGACTTTTGTAGTAATCTGGGACATCGTTCAGGTTAAATACTTGTTCATGATTAATTTCATGGTTAGTCATTCGTAATGTGAAAATGGTTTCAACCAATATTGAATTTCTATAAGGTAATGTTCATTGTTTGGACTCACTCATCATCTTACTTTCACCCCCATCTTTGTGGACTAAAGAAAATAAAATAAAGGTAAGATAGAAATAGTTTGGATGTGGTGCCAATAAGTGCCAAAGATTTCGCGTGATTTCAATTTACCAAAAAGTATAATTTACTTTTCTAACTTTTATTTAATTTTTAAAGCCTACTTTTAAAGCTTTCAATTAAATTAGCCTTAAGCCTAAAATGATGCTGTTTCTGTTCATCATTAAGACTTTAAGACCTTAAACTGTTTCTTCCATTAGCTTTAATTTCCATAAAGAGTGGCTCCTGCTTAAAAGAGAAATACTCTCTTTTTTCATATTCCCCTCTTTCTTTCCTTTTTTTTCTTCTTTCGCTTTTTATATCGTTTTACACTTAGGCTTCGTTTGGCAGTGCGTAAAATGTTTTCATTATAAAATGATTTATCATGGAAAATATTTTTGAAGGGAAAATACAATGGAAAACTAGTTTTCCTTTGTTTTGTACCTTAAAGGAAAATGGGAGAAGATGGTGAAGATTGAGGGAAGAAAGGAGAGGGAGATAAGGAGGAAAGAAGAAAAAGTGGTTTCCCTCCCATTCAAATGGAAAAGGATTTTCCACCTTTGAGGGAGTCATGGATAATTGTTTTCCATCCCTTATCCAACCAAACAACGTAAAATGATTGAAAAAGGAAAATTCGTTTTCCATGAAAACGTTTTACGCCCTGCCAAACGGAACCTTAGGCAACATACCACGCTCAGTAATCTGTCAACCGAGAATGATGTTGTGACTTGTGACTTAGCATATAGTTTGAAAATTTATTAATTGTTCGACGGTCTTTAATTTGTATTGTTGATGAGAACCCTATGCTAATTATTAATCCTAAATAAATTACATGAAGTTGAAGTGAAAAGACATACTCCTTAGGTAACTAGCTAGCTAGGTACTTCCTCAAAGTATCACTACTTTAACGGAACTTAATTTACAGTAATAAAATGCCCGCACTATCTTCCCTTAAAGAAAACCTAGCTACTTAGCTAGGGCCTTAATTCATGTACACTACACGCTTATTTGAACTTAATAACTTGATTCGACAATTGTTGCCATGTTGGAATGGATTTACTCGTTCAAATCTATTATGCAATTTAAAGTTCTAACAACTTATTTGTATTAGTTTATTTTAAAATAAACAAGGGTATTAGATAGTGAAGAGTATCTTGTGGATTATGCAAAGTACAAAGAATCAAAGATATAATTCCATGAAAATTCACTAAGTTACAACTTTATTCTAATAATTAGAAATTTAGAATGCTTCATGATAGACCAAATGGATAAGTGTACTGAGTCATAGAAAGTTAAGGTTAATTGATCAAGACAACCTCAGAAGCCCACTATGTTAATCTAGGTAAAGCTAAGGCCCAAGTGGTCTTTCCTCCTTGTCACAACTCACAACTCTCGCAACAAATAATAAAACTAGTAGTATTTTCTTCTAGGTTAAACTTAATTTATACCTAGTACCTCATCCGTTTCACAATAGAAACATCATTTCTTATTACACGTATGCCAACACGCTTATTTGAACATTAATATCTCCAAATGCGTATAAGTAAAAGTTATAAAAAGTTGATATTTGAAATCCTTGCATTAATACGAACTTAACAAGATCTCACTTGACTATGTTTTTTCTTACACACCAGTGAAAAAAAGGTTGTCAAAATTGATTGATGTATAGTGCACAAATGAGAAATGATGCATCTATTGTGAAACGGAGGAAATATTTAAAAAGAAAAATCATATATGAATAGATAACATAAGTCACCCCCTCCTTTCATCGATCGATCTTTTTTCAATTTTTTCTTTTTTTTGTTTGCTATATTTTACAACGTTAACACATCTTCTATTGTGTGTCCAACCCACTTTTGTGCATAAGTTATGTTAATACTTGTGCTTGTATTTTAAGTGGAAACCCAATATTTCACTTATTGTTGTGGCCCAATGTTGGGTTGAAGCTTATTTGGGAAGCTTAGAGTTTCTGTTTTGGCTAACTTGAGAGGCAACAAAAGAGTGTGAGAAAATCAGAAAACACACACAAAAGGAGAGGAGAGAAAGAGAAGAGAGGTGTTTGTAGCTTTCAGGGCAGTCATCAGAAAATTGTCGTTTGCCGGAGTTTCAATGTTCAGATCGTGCTGATTTTTTGTCAGCTTGTTGAGAATACATAGGGCCTCATTTTGAATGGTTGGATCGTCCTTTTAAGCTCTAGTTTGTCCGTGGTAGCTGCTGGACAGAACCTGTATTTTTGGGTAATATTATTCATCTCTTATTTCTTAATTGTAGATCTCTTACAGGGTCGTCTATAGGGAGGTCTAATAGGACCTCTAGCACAGGGCCCCAAATTTAAGAGGCCCAAAAAAAAATTAGTGGTAACTTACATAGCCCAATTATTGGTTATATAGTAAATCGTGCAAATAGAAGATACATAATTGATTTGTGGATCAATGGTACAACCTTCTCTTAATATTTCATAGATTGTGAGATCGACTCCCAATATGTACATTTTTTTTTTTTTTTTTAGTGTTACTAATCATTTTATTAAGAAAAGGGCCTCCACATTAAAAAAAAAAAAAAAAACAGGGCCTCCGAATTCCCTGGGAGGTTGGGACGACCCTGATCTCTTATGTATGGATGTGTTGGTGGGTTGTGAACCTTTGTGTGTTTGATTTGGATTATTTTTCCCTAAATTTTATCATAATAAGAGAAGGTGACAAGGGTGGACTCCTTATAAGTCCCGTGGTTTTTATTCTTCACATCGAAGGGGTTTTCCACGTATAATTCGCGTGTGTTGATTGTTTTTGTTCTTCCGAATTTGATTATTATTGTTGTCCATTATTGATTATTGTTGTCCATTATTGGTTGATTGCTAGGTTATTTGTTTGGTGGATTATTTGTGGTGTATTGGAGTTTTATTGTTTGGTTGATTGTCTTGGAGATGATTCTTTTGGGTAGTTGATATACTACTAGGGTCCTATCATCTTCCACTTTATCTTCCTCATTCAACATCAATTCACCATTTAATTCAATTATTCATAAAAATCCTTCCACTTCATCTCTCTCTTTAACACTCAATATTATTCAATATTAAATCATATGTTCCCACTAAAATCACAAACCCTCAAAAAGTTAAAACTTTAAAAGACGGTTAAACAATTATTAATTAATAGTCATACAACATAAGAGCTAGTTTATTAGTTAATAGTAGGGATGTCAATGGGGCGGGGCGGATGCGGATGTAGCTCCCTCCATCCCCATCCCCACCTAAAATTTTATCCCCATCCTCATCCCCGCCCCATCACCCATGGCGGGTACAAAATTCATCTCTATCCCCGCCCCAATAAAACTAAAATTCATCCCCACCCCACCACCCGCATGGATATCCATACCCGTCTCATCCCCGCCCCATACCCGCGCCAATACCCACCTAATTTTTCTTATTTAACAAATATTTTCCATTTGTGCGGAGTAACTAAAAGTTAACTTTAGAAAAAACACCTTATGACTAAAAGTATCATATTTAATAGGAAAAAATTACTCAAAATAACAAAAAACTTCAAACAAAAAAAACTTAAAAGTCTCACCTAAATTCATATTATCACCTGCAAACAAATAAATCCACATCCGCCCCATCACCCATGGCGGGTATGAAGCGGAGCGAGTGGGAATGGGGTAAAGCGGATGGGGATGGGGTGGGGCAGGCGGGGATGCGGCGGATTCAACACAAAATCCACACCCGCCTCATCATGCACTCATGGCGGGTACGATTTTCATACGCATCCCCGTCCCATCACCCGCCAAAGCTACCCCCATGCGGGGCGGGTCTCCCACAAAACCCTCCCCAATGACATCCCTAGTTAATAGTCATACGCCATTTACAAGATAAACTAGTGTGTGGCCGGGCGTTGCCCTGGATTTTGACTTTTATTCGGATTTATATGTTGTAAATATGTGCCCACATAGATTGTGTCGTCATAGAATTACGAGAGTGACATAAGATTAGGGGCCGATTAGCAACCTTTCCAAGCTGAAACCCCACATCCCAAAATCAAAACAAAGTCGGATCCTTTTTTTCATCATTAGTTAATTAATTACTCCAAAAATTATTAGTGAACCGTGCACAAGGAAAATTTTATACCCATTGGTGGTTCCTATCACATTTTCTATAATTATTCAACCACCGTCAACGTTTCACCTCTTACTCATTACGGAGTATTACATTCTATTACCCCGAACTTTTTTGTTTGAGGCTTAATCTAGGAAAATAGTAATTGTACATTTAAAAATAAAGTAATCATTCCCCTTTTTTTTTTCCATTCACTTTTGTTCAATTTGTTATTTGTTGTAAAAAGAACATATATGTTTATGTAGAAAATATAACATAAGTTGTAGTTGGTTAAGATGGTAGGAAGTGTACTTTCAACAAAGAGGTCTGTTGTTCGATCCTTGTTGCATTTTTTGGTTGTCATTGACATGTTATGATGTTGATTAGTGGTGACGTGGCGTAATAAGAAGGGTATACATAACACGTATACATTCTTAAGAACGCTTTTTAATACATTAGTATAGATATAAATATGTAACAAGTTGAATCAAACAAAAGTTTCTTTCATCAAAACTATGGTCATTTAGATTTTGCATTATAGTGCAACATTATGATTTATTGGAAATTATTACTTTCAATTAATGCATTGATGTCCTAGTGAAAGTCTGATGATTTATTGTAGCCACGATGACGATCTCCGCTTGACTCATAGGAGTGAGCTCAAAAAATTATTGTTTATTGCGATCCTGTATAAAACTTTATCAATAGACCAATTCCATCTTAAAATCATTGGCAATGAGAGAAATGACCAACTTTTTTTAGTAATCAACGTGACACACTTACATTTGATATTTCACGTTTGTTGTAATGTCATCAGTTTTAAAAAGTCCGTAATATCTATCAATTTCACAATTACTCAAAATTCAGATCTTAATAAGTTGGCCAAAATGAACATCTTTCCTTTTCAAGGGCCTTCCATTGTTGGCCAATGTTTCCACAATAAACTAGTTATATCACATCATGATCATATTATTGCATACACACGCTCTGTTTTAATGATTCTAATTTCTTTGAATATGCAACCATAACTTCTCCAGGGCACTTCCTTTTTGTCTTCAAATGCCAACCCATTTTTCTGATTGTATTTAACTTTATACTCTCTCCGTCCCAAAATTATAGTCCGGTACTTCAAATCGGGCGTCCTATAATTATAGTCACGTTTATTTATTTATAAAATACCTCCCTCATTACTCTCATTTGGACCACAAAAAAAAAAATGCATTGAAAACCTAGCCATGTACTATATTCCCCTTCCCCATGTACTTTATTCTTTTTTTACCTGTACTATATTCTACTTTGTCATACAAATTAATCATCAGTGTACTACAACATACTCTCTCCGTATTTATTTAAGAGATACACTCGGTCGGGCACGGATATTAAGAAAAAGAATTGAATGAAATAAAGTAATAAAACAAGCGGGGTTGGGTAGATATTTTAATAAGTAAAACAAGTGGGGACCATGACATTTTAGGGAGTGGGGGTGGATGTAGTTCTAAAATTATTTGTTTAACAGGGTGGTGGTACATAAGATATCTTAAATAGATTATTTACTTAGATGATGGGGTTGATAAGTTATTAAAAATGGCAAGTGTATCTCTTAAATAAATACGGCCGAAAAATGCAATTGTATCTCTTAAATAAATACGGAGGGATTATGATGGTGAGTGGAACGGAGGGGGGAAGAAATGATGTCCTAGCTATCTTTAAGTAGCAAATTGTAGATTTGTATGTTAGACTAGACATTGATCCTCTGTTAGTTAGACAAAACGAGGAGAACAAAGAATGAATTTGGCAAGAAACGCCACATGATGCATATATGTTGTGGTCTACTGAATTGTTCTGCTTGGCAACTGTAAACACAAATTTACGAGTCTGCAAAAATAACAGAATCAAAATAATGTGAACAAAATATATTTTTATTGATTTTGTATTTGGGTACAATCTCTAATGTTTATCCACTGATTCGATCTCTACAACAGCAAGAATTTGTGGTTTGAAGGTAGAACGGCGTTTGTGCTTGTTGTTCTTCTTCCACCGAGATTTGATGTCAGACTTGTGTGCTTGGAAGCCGTCTTCGGTATTTAAATGAGCTTAAGTAAAGAGGCCCATTTATCCACAAAAGGAAAACCCTAAACCTAAGAAGAGGATATAAAAAGTTCTCTCCAAGTCATTTGGCAGACAGACGGAACGTAGTATACAAAAACCTACTACTCTCCAGAAAAAACCCGAAGACGGCTTCCAAGCACACAAGTCTGACATCAAATCTCGGTGGAAGAAGAACAACAAGCACAAACGCCGTTCTACCTTCAAACCACAAATTCTTGCTGTTGTAGAGATCGAATCAGTGGATAAACATTAGAGATTCCATGAGTGACAAAGTCTCTTCTCCAGGAGTATTGTGATACTTGAAGTAAACCATGGTGACTCTTTGTTCCTACAAAGTCAACACAAAAAAAAAAAGTGCAAGTTGATGCATGTATGACGATGCAGTTAATTAACAAAGTAATATTTAACGGAGGCATCATATTTGAAATATTGATCGTACAAACTAGTACAGATTATTGTCAACAATGTATCAACTTTGCCAATGATTACTACTGTGAACTACACCCGGTATTAAAAGAAAGTACACAGATTATATTACAGGAAGCAGTTGTATTATGTTCGACCGCACAAAAAAAAAAAAGGGGGAGCAAGTTCAAGTTTGGGGTTGCTGTTATCGATCATCATTCATCATGTTCGTAAAAAAAAAAAGAGAAAAGAAAAAAAGGGGTTGCATGTATTCATGTGAATTGGAAAGAGACAAAAGAAAGAGACAAAAGAAAAAGACAAAAAAGAATCATCACAATCATGCATCACCATTTAAAAAAAAAAAAAAAAAAAAAAAAAAAAATTGGAAATAAAAATTAGGGAGTACAATATCACGTGAATAGGATGGGAAAGAAAGAAAAAGACAAAAGAATTTTGTAGCCCAGCATCATCAATTACTATCATCATCTATTATTCTTTTATGATATGAATAAAGAATAAATAAAAATAAAAAAAAGAAAAGAAAGAAGGATAGCATCACGTGAAGGGTGAAAGAAGACAAAACAAGAAAATGACTCAACTTTTTTTTTTTTTTTTTTTTTTGTGGTCTATATTTTACTCTTCGGTATCATCATCATCAACAACAATATAAATTAATCATACGAACAAAAAAAAAAAAAAAGGAAGGGGGGCAAGCAAACAGGTCGCCATGGAAATTACAATGCTTCAAAGGTTAAAATTGCTGAAAGAAAATACAGCAGAGTATACATACTGGGTCTGAAAGTCGGATCGCGCCTCAACAACGGTGGCGCAGTGCTGTGACGGTGGTGATGGACGGACAGCAGGTCAACAGGAACAACCACCTCTCAGATTCGATGACGGTGGTGCTAGGCGGCTTGGGACTCCACGAGCAGGACCAGTCGCGGATGAACAACTCCTCCACAGGCTGCTTGTCGGACTCACGAACTATTCGATGACGACCGTTGGGTTGGTGTTCGGACCGATTCGATGACGACCGTTGGTTTGTTGATGACGTCTACTGGTTCGTTCCTCTTTCACGGGCTATTCGATGACGAAGATTCGGTATTGTACTCCTCGGAGTCTCTGATCAAAGGTCGTTGAGTTGTTGTTGATGGTGAGGTGAATTGATAGCATAAGAGGTGTATTTATAGTCTTGTAGCTCATAGTCCTACTTCAAAGCAAATTTAGAAGAAGATATGTTTTGGGTAAATTTTATCCAATATATTAAGCATTTATTTTGAGTCCTACTCCATGTTGGATTCTAATCAGTTGAGAAAAGCTTGAGACCTATGGAAAATCAACTACTACTGTGAAGATGTGAAGATGGAATTTGCTCGAAGTCTATCCCATTTGGGTCTTGTCTTGGGTAATTGATGTCCATTATAATTCTTTCCTATCATCAAAGAAGTGACATAACCGAAGTATTGTGTTGACAGTAGGATACTAAAAAGCTGTTAGAACTTGGCCAAGATAGATGCACTAATTGTATCCTAATTGGTTTAGTTGGGAATCAGTGGAGTCCTAGTATTATTCTATTTCGTAAAGTGTGATGTTGTCTTGGAAGAGTTTCACACCAAAGAAAATGCATAGCGTGAGTGCATGCATCAAAATGGATCAGTGATCCGAAGATTCGGTCCAGCCCATCCATCAAAAGGGTGGGTCAACAAGTTGGGCCAAAAGACCAAATATTACTCCTATTTCAGAAAAAAAGGAAAGTTCGGAGTACGTGAAGAAGTGCAAACTGGATTTCGAGATCGGACCACGAGCAAACACTCAAAGATTCGTGTACGTAACCGATCCCGAGGGGGCAATTTGTAGGCATTAAAAATATGAAGAATGCCACATCATCATTTTTTGTCCCGAAAAAGTCAAATGTTGACTTCTATTATTAAATGTCAGATAAATTGTTTAATTTGGGTTATAAACCAAATAGGCCCATTTTTAATAAATGACGTTCATTTAATAGGAGTGGGTTATTTAAATGAGCTTAAGTAAAGAGGCCCATTTATCCACAAAAGGAAAACCCTAAACCTAAGAAGAGGATATAAAAAGTTCTCTCCAAGTCATTTGGCAGACAGACGGAACGTAGTATACAAAAACCTACTACTCTCCAGAAAAAACCCGAAGACGGCTTCCAAGCACACAAGTCTGACATCAAATCTCGGTGGAAGAAGAACAACAAGCACAAACGCCGTTCTACCTTCAAACCACAAATTCTTGCTGTTGTAGAGATCGAATCAGTGG
This sequence comes from Spinacia oleracea, assembly GCF_020520425.1. Taxonomy (NCBI): domain Eukaryota; kingdom Viridiplantae; phylum Streptophyta; class Magnoliopsida; order Caryophyllales; family Amaranthaceae; genus Spinacia; species Spinacia oleracea. The sequence goes on along the minus strand of NC_079490.1, from coordinate 178,538,383 downwards.
ATAAACATTAGAGATTGTACCCAAATACAAAATCAATAAAAATATATTTTGTTCACATTATTTTGATTCTGTTATTTTTGCAGACTCGTAAATTTGTGTTTACAAATTGGCACGCTCGGTGGGACAACGGAACACCATTTGTCAACAAGTTGATGACGAGCCTTTGTGAGAAATTCAAGTTTGCACAAAACAAGTCTTCAATGTATAATGCACCTGCAAACGGACTAGCTGAATCTTTCAACAAAACACTTTGCAAGTTGCTTAGTAAGATTGTTGGGAAACACCAGCGAGATTGGCACGAAAGAATGGGCGAAGCTCTATGGGCGTATCGTACCACGTACAGGACACCAACTCAAGCGACACCTTATGCACTTGTGTATGGTGTGGAGGCCATATTGCCATTGGAGATTCAAATTCCGTCACTTCGCATGGCAATCCAGGAAAATCTCACTGAAGAAGAAAATGCTAAGATTCGTCTGGCAGAGTTGGAAGCACTTGACGAAAAGAGGCTTGAGGCGCAACAAAAGTTGGAATGCTACCATGCTCGTTTGACAAGGGCGTTCAACAAGAAGGTGCGAGTACGGTCTTTCAAAGTTGGAGACACGGTCCTTGCTATCAAGAGACCGATCATTGTTTCTCGCAAAACGGGAAATAAATTTGCATCGAAATGGGATGGTCCTTACGTTGTCCAGGAAGTCTACACAAATGGAGCTTACAAGATCGTTGATGCAGAAGGACTGCGCATAGGCCCTATCAACGGCAAATTTTTGAAGCGTTACTACCCTTGAAGTTGTGCAACATTGTAACCTCCTAAGCACGAGGCTAAACTGCAACTGACTAAAAAAAAAAAAAAAAAAAAAAAAAAAAAAAAAAAAAAAAAAAAAAAAAAATCCGGAAATGACGTCAGCAAACGACGTCAGAAAAAAAAAAAAAAAAAAAAAAAAAAAAAAAAAAAATCAAGAAATTATTTTTGCTTTTAAGGAACTACGTTGGCTTGATCTTATGGAGTGAATTTATTCATTTCATAAGTACGTAGGCAGCTTGAAGGAATCACTAACTTTAAGTCCAGCCACACCAAAAATCTCTCCCATTTTTGTACTACTCCTGGCCCGCAAGAGTATAAACTGTGAACGGCTAAATAAATAAATGAAAATTTCATGTTGGTTTCCTATGAGTTGAATGAATATGGAATCAATGACAAAAATCTTTGACAGGAAGAATGACGAGTCTTATTCATTTCATTTTTGGAATTCTTAAAACAAATTGGTCTCTAAAAAAAAAAAAAAAAAAAAAAAAAAAAAAAGAATTAAAAGAAAACAAGTGCAACGATGGTAACAAGAAAGGCGGAACTACGGCTCAAATTTGAAGGCTTGCAAAGCATCACGAGCAACACCAAATTGTTTCTCAGCTTCCGCTAGCTTTGCCTCCACCTCTTTCGCAGCAACAATATTCTCCTTCATGATGAGGAGTGAGTTTTCTTGCTCTTTCTTCTGTATGACGTACCCTTGGAACTTCTCTTCTGATTCTGAAATAAGAGGCAAAAGTCTATCCGCTCGTTCTGCTAAATCATTGAGCTTCCTTTTATGTTCGGCTTGTTCTTGCTGAATCTGATCTATCTCCTTATGAAGAGCTTGCATTCGCTCCTCTTCTGCTTTCCCTGCAATTGTAGTTGTCTGCACGCTCGTCTCTATCTCCAAAGATCGTTGCTCCAAGTCATTGAGAGTGGGATCTCCCTGTTTCCCTAGCCGAACGTGGTGGAGTTGAGAACCGCACCCAATATACCCCTTGATAAAAGATTCGATTGCAGAGATGTCGATCTTCTTATCACGAACATAGGAGAAAACCTGTTCAAACTCCTGCGCTAGTTCATGAACCTTGGCTAAAGGAGTCTTCATCAACTTGTCCTTTATTTCATTAATCATCAAGCTTGCAGCATATCGGTCCGCCCTGTTGGTCGCCTTAGTGATCATGTCTTGAGCATTAAAAGAAGGAGACTCGGTCGAAGCAGTAGAAACACTTGTGGTTGGCGCAGTATCAATGACAACATCATCAATGAACTGTTGTTCAGGAAGGGAGACAAATGTATTCTCGCAAGCAGTAAGCTCTACTGCTATGTTCGCATCGCTTTGAAGATTCTGAAAAGTAAAAATAAAGGGGATTAAAATAGTAATTAAAAAGAAAACGAGAATGTCAAAGTAAAGAAATGAACCTCTATCTCTTCAGGCGATAGCTCAGGGCCATAATCTTCAGCGAAAATATCATCCAGAATTGTAGGTTCACCTGCGTGTTCGTCATCGGAAGGTTCATTTTCGTCATTGGAAGGTTCATTACTTACAACTCTGCTTGCTAGTCTTCTACTCTCGTCCCTACATTTCGAAGATGTTTCCTTGGGCGGACAGGATATCGTGGAACTTTTAGGCAATCTGACTCTAACTTTGCGAGGTGCAGCCGAAGTCTTGGCAGCTTTGTCTTTTGGTGAAGTGTTAAGATCATCGCCCTTTCTCTCCTTTCTCTTCTTAGACCTGACATTTGTTGGACTAGGAGTTCTTGAAGCATAAGCCGCATTTAAAGAAACGACCGAATTCCACCATGTTGTGAAGCTTGGAGTGACTCGAGATTGGGCATTAAACGTGCGGCAAGGGACCAAAAAAGTAGCCCTAGTATGCAGACGAATGCTGGACTGAAAAAGATAGTACATATGCTCTCGGGTGATGTTTTGTGTCTGGACTACTAATTCGCCTGGCACATCTTGGTGAAATCCGAATTGCCGACCGAATCGATGAGGACTGTATGGCTCAACCACGTAGTTGTTGTCGAACCTCAAGGTCAGAAAACAGGACCGCATGCTAATGAAGAAGTTTGCGAATTGCTTTGGTTGATGGTTGTCATCTTCACGCTTCTCATCTGAATTACCACAAATTGAGTTAGCAAGCCAATTGAAATCCTTACCCGAAGAAACTAGCGATTTAGCATCTGGAGACTTTATGACAGAGTCAAGGCCTTGAATTCCAACCAGGGGAGCACCAACAAAATCGTAGGTGACGACGTGATGACTTCGAAAATACTTAGCGGTCCAGACATACACATATTGTGCAGGGAAGGACTCGCGATGTTTGTCGGGGGTAGGAGAATTCGAAATTTTGCTCAATCCGTGGTAGATGCTCGCCAAAACAGGGATCGCCAAAGAAGTCTCTTTTCCACTTGCAAGAAATGACGCAGGTTTGAAAGATCCAGGACGGATGCAACCCAAATCTGACACCGGCAAAACAAAGGCACAAAGCCAACATGAGAGAAAGGCAGCCAAATATGTTTGTCGATGATGCGCTTCAGGAATCCGTAGGATGCGAAAGGCTTCGTACATCTTATGACTCCACGATCGAGGACCATTAAAGGAGCTGAAGTCTTTCATAAGTGTTGGAAGGACAGACTTTTTGTTGCCAGATGCCAAGAAATACTTTGATGCACCGCGAAACCAAAAATCACACCAAGTCTCGAACGTTATTGTTGTCACCTTGTGTTTCTCAGAAAGATAATGCAAAGCCATGAACAAATATTTGCAACTGTAAGGGAGGTATAGACTGTGCTCATCGTCGGAGCCTTCCAATTCAACGGCAGAAGGGACGACCTCGTCATAAAAAAGGCCAGTTACGGGAAGCCCACCAAGGTCGTATATATCCCAAAGACTGATTGACATTTCTCCAACTGAAGTGTGCAAGGTATTTGTCGTAGGACACCAGGATTCACAAAAAGCCTGCATGACAGGAGAATTACATTTGTAGATGTACATAGAAGCATAGACGGCATCAAGAATATGGGTGCTAGCGAGTGTGCGTCTGGAATGGTGCAGGACATCTTCTAACCATTCCCAGTAAAGAGGGATGTATGTTGGCTCGACTCCAAATTTCGGACTAGAACTCCATTTGGTCTCCTTGCGGGACAAACGCGTAGATAATGTCTGGAAAGAACACGCATCATCGCAGGAACGGTGATGTGAAGCGACAAGGACAGGATTAGGTGTTTTTCCACCAAATGCATTAACATCACGACTCTCCTTGTACCAGCTTTTCGGGCCCGAGAACTCCGTAGAAGAATGGATGTTTGCAAAAGGACCAATCACAGGAGGAAATGAACGAAAGTGCGCTCCATCGACCGAATTAGCATCTTCCATGAGTGACAAAGTCTCTTCTCCAGGAGTATTGTGATACTTGAAGTAAACCATGGTGACTCTTTGTTCCTACAAAGTCAACACAAAAAAAAAAAGTGCAAGTTGATGCATGTATGACGATGCAGTTAATTAACAAAGTAATATTTAACGGAGGCATCATATTTGAAATATTGATCGTACAAACTAGTACAGATTATTGTCAACAATGTATCAACTTTGCCAATGATTACTACTGTGAACTACACCCGGTATTAAAAGAAAGTACACAGATTATATTACAGGAAGCAGTTGTATTATGTTCGACCGCACAAAAAAAAAGGGGGAGCAAGTTCAAGTTTGGGGTTGCTGTTATCGATCATCATTCATCATGTTCGTAAAAAAAAAAAAAGAGAAAAGAAAAAAAGGGGTTGCATGTATTCATGTGAATTGGAAAGAGACAAAAGAAAGAGACAAAAGAAAAAGACAAAAAAGAATCATCACAATCATGCATCACCATTTAAAAAAAAAAAAAAAAAAAAAAAATTGGAAATAAAAATTAGGGAGTACAATATCACGTGAATAGGATGGGAAAGAAAGAAAAAGACAAAAGAATTTTGTAGCCCAGCATCATCAATTACTATCATCATCTATTATTCTTTTATGATATGAATAAAGAATAAATAAAAATAAAAAAAGAAAAGAAAGAAGGATAGCATCACGTGAAGGGTGAAAGAAGACAAAACAAGAAAATGACTCAACTTTTTTTTTTTTTTTTGTGGTCTATATTTTACTCTTCGGTATCATCATCATCAACAACAATATAAATTAATCATACGAACAAAAAAAAAAAGGAAGGGGGGCAAGCAAACAGGTCGCCATGGAAATTACAATGCTTCAAAGGTTAAAATTGCTGAAAGAAAATACAGCAGAGTATACATACTGGGTCTGAAAGTCGGATCGCGCCTCAACAACGGTGGCGCAGTGCTGTGACGGTGGTGATGGACGGACAGCAGGTCAACAGGAACAACCACCTCTCAGATTCGATGACGGTGGTGCTAGGCGGCTTGGGACTCCACGAGCAGGACCAGTCGCGGATGAACAACTCCTCCACAGGCTGCTTGTCGGACTCACGAACTATTCGATGACGACCGTTGGGTTGGTGTTCGGACCGATTCGATGACGACCGTTGGTTTGTTGATGACGTCTACTGGTTCGTTCCTCTTTCACGGGCTATTCGATGACGAAGATTCGGTATTGTACTCCTCGGAGTCTCTGATCAAAGGTCGTTGAGTTGTTGTTGATGGTGAGGTGAATTGATAGCATAAGAGGTGTATTTATAGTCTTGTAGCTCATAGTCCTACTTCAAAGCAAATTTAGAAGAAGATATGTTTTGGGTAAATTTTATCCAATATATTAAGCATTTATTTTGAGTCCTACTCCATGTTGGATTCTAATCAGTTGAGAAAAGCTTGAGACCTATGGAAAATCAACTACTACTGTGAAGATGTGAAGATGGAATTTGCTCGAAGTCTATCCCATTTGGGTCTTGTCTTGGGTAATTGATGTCCATTATAATTCTTTCCTATCATCAAAGAAGTGACATAACCGAAGTATTGTGTTGACAGTAGGATACTAAAAAGCTGTTAGAACTTGGCCAAGATAGATGCACTAATTGTATCCTAATTGGTTTAGTTGGGAATCAGTGGAGTCCTAGTATTATTCTATTTCGTAAAGTGTGATGTTGTCTTGGAAGAGTTTCACACCAAAGAAAATGCATAGCGTGAGTGCATGCATCAAAATGGATCAGTGATCCGAAGATTCAGTCCAGCCCATCCATCAAAAGGGTGGGTCAACAAGTTGGGCCAAAAGACCAAATATTACTCCTATTTCAGAAAAAAAAGGAAAGTTCGGAGTACGTGAAGAAGTGCAAACTGGATTTCGAGATCGGACCACGAGCAAACACTCAAAGATTCGTGTACGTAACCGATCTCGAGGGGGCAATTTGTAGGCATTAAAAATATGAAGAATGCCACATCATCATTTTTTGTCCCGAAAAAGTCAAATGTTGACTTCTATTATTAAATGTCAGATAAATTGTTTAATTTGGGTTATAAACCAAATAGGCCCATTTTTAATAAATGACGTTCATTTAATAGGAGTGGGTTATTTAAATGAGCTTAAGTAAAGAGGCCCATTTATCCACAAAAGGAAAACCCTAAACCTAAGAAGAGGATATAAAAAGTTCTCTCCAAGTCATTTGGCAGACAGACTGAACGTAGTATACAAAAACCTACTACTCTCCAGAAAAAACCCGAAGACGGCTTCCAAGCACACAAGTCTGACATCAAATCTCGGTGGAAGAAGAACAACAAGCACAAACGCCGTTCTACCTTCAAACCACAAATTCTTGCTGTTGTAGAGATCGAATCAGTGGATAAACATTAGAGATTGTACCCAAATACAAAATCAATAAAAATATATTTTGTTCACATTATTTTGATTCTGTTATTTTTGCAGACTCGTAAATTTGTGTTTACAAATTTGGCGCCGTCTGTGGGGACTGGACCGATTCTTCACAATCTGATACTTTGAGGGGTGACGTTGGAGAAGACCCGGTACTACTCTTTGCATCGCTTTCTACATAGAAAGGATCGAACAAAGGACTAGTGTGGATGACCAGCCTGTCAGGCTTTTGGTGAGGACGCATATCTTCTTCACCGGGCATAAGGAATCGTGCACCTTCAGCAGGAAAGGACCCGAAAACAGGGATGTTGCGGGATTTGCGGTAATACGGATTCGGGGACACGTCGGAGGAAGCACGGACATGGCTCTTTCTCCTTGTTTTGGTGGCGATAGGAGCCGAACGCAGACTCGAAGCAGCCTCATTCAGATCAGCGTTCTTCATTCCTCTGGTGCGTATACCCTCGTCACGCCCTTTCATCATCTCAGCCAATTCTGCCGCCCTTTGTTTCACCATAGCGGCCTTCTCAGCATCGGACATGGAAACGGTTTGTTGAGCAGCCATCTTCGTTGGTAGATTGATTTTTTTTTTTTGTAGAGAAGGAGATGAGTGGTAGAGTGGTCCCACCGAGCGTGCCAATTTGTAAACACAAATTTACGAGTCTGCAAAAATAACAGAATCAAAATAATGTGAACAAAATATATTTTTATTGATTTTGTATTTGGGTACAATCTCTAATGTTTATCCACTGATTCGATCTCTACAACAGCAAGAATTTGTGGTTTGAAGGTAGAACGGCGTTTGTGCTTGTTGTTCTTCTTCCACCGAGATTTGATGTCAGACTTGTGTGCTTGGAAGCCGTCTTCGGGTTTTTTCTGGAGAGTAGTAGGTTTTTGTATACTACGTTCAGTCTGTCTGCCAAATGACTTGGAGAGAACTTTTTATATCCTCTTCTTAGGTTTAGGGTTTTCCTTTTGTGGATAAATGGGCCTCTTTACTTAAGCTCATTTAAATAACCCACTCCTATTAAATGAACGTCATTTATTAAAAATGGGCCTATTTGGTTTATAACCCAAATTAAACAATTTATCTGACATTTAATAATAGAAGTCAACATTTGACTTTTTCGGGACAAAAAATGATGATGTGGCATTCTTCATATTTTTAATGTCTACAAATTGCCCCCTCGAGATCGGTTACGTACACGAATCTTTGAGTGTTTGCTCGTGGTCCGATCTCGAAATCCAGTTTGCACTTCTTCACGTACTCCGAACTTTCCTTTTTTTTCTGAAATAGGAGTAATATTTGGTCTTTTGGCCCAACTTGTTGACCCACCCTTTTGATGGATGGGCTGGACCGAATCTTCGGATCACTGATCCATTTTGATGCATGCACTCACGCTATGCATTTTCTTTGGTGTGAAACTCTTCCAAGACAACATCACACTTTACGAAATAGAATAATACTAGGACTCCACTGATTCCCAACTAAACCAATTAGGATACAATTAGTGCATCTATCTTGGCCAAGTTCTAACAGCTTTTTAGTATCCTACTGTCAACACAATACTTCGGTTATGTCACTTCTTTGATGATAGGAAAGAATTATAATGGACATCAATTACCCAAGACAAGACCCAAATGGGATAGACTTCGAGCAAATTCCATCTTCACATCTTCACAGTAGTAGTTGATTTTCCATAGGTCTCAAGCTTTTCTCAACTGATTAGAATCCAACATGGAGTAGGACTCAAAATAAATGCTTAATATATTGGATAAAATTTACCCAAAACATATCTTCTTCTAAATTTGCTTTGAAGTAGGACTATGAGCTACAAGACTATAAATACACCTCTTATGCTATCAATTCACCTCACCATCAACAACAACTCAACGACCTTTGATCAGAGACTCCGAGGAGTACAATACCGAATCTTCGTCATCGAATAGCCCGTGAAAGAGGAACGAACCAGTAGACGTCATCACCAAACCAACGGTCGTCATCGAATCGGTCCGAACACCAACCCAACGGTCGTCATCGAATAGTTCGTGAGTCCGACAAGCAGCCTGTGGAGGAGTTGTTCATCCGCGACTGGTCCTGCTCGTGGAGTCCCAAGCCGCCTAGCACCACCGTCATCGAATCTGAGAGGTGGTTGTTCCTGTTGACCTGCTGTCCGTCCATCACCACCGTCACAGCACTGCGCCACCGTTGTTGAGGCGCGATCCGACTTTCAGACCCAGTATGTATACTCTGCTGTATTTTCTTTCAGCAATTTTAACCTTTGAAGCATTGTAATTTCCATGGCGACCTGTTTGCTTGCCCCCCTTCCTTTTTTTTTTGTTCGTATGATTAATTTATATTGTTGTTGATGATGATGATACCGAAGAGTAAAATATAGACCACAAAAAAAAAAAAAAGACAAAAAAAGTTGAGTCATTTTCTTGTTTTGTCTTCTTTCACCCTTCACGTGATGCTATCCTTCTTTCTTTTCTTTTTTTATTTTTATTTATTCTTTATTCATATCATAAAAGAATAATAGATGATGATAGTAATTGATGATGCTGGGCTACAAAATTCTTTTGTCTTTTTCTTTCTTTCCCATCCTATTCACGTGATATTGTACTCCCTAATTTTTATTTCCAATTTTTTTTTTTTTTTTTTTTTTTTTTTTTTTTTAAATGGTGATGCATGATTGTGATGATTCTTTTTTGTCTTTTTCTTTTGTCTCTTTCTTTTGTCTCTTTCCAATTCACATGAATACATGCAACCCCTTTTTTTCTTTTCTCTTTTTTTTTTTTTTTACGAACATGATGAATGATGATCGATAACAGCAACCCCAAACTTGAACTTGCTCCCCCTTTTTTTTTGTGCGGTCGAACATAATACAACTGCTTCCTGTAATATAATCTGTGTACTTTCTTTTAATACCGGGTGTAGTTCACAGTAGTAATCATTGGCAAAGTTGATACATTGTTGACAATAATCTGTACTAGTTTGTACGATCAATATTTCAAATATGATGCCTCCGTTAAATATTACTTTGTTAATTAACTGCATCGTCATACATGCATCAACTTGCACTTTTTTTTTTTGTGTTGACTTTGTAGGAACAAAGAGTCACCATGGTTTACTTCAAGTATCACAATACTCCTGGAGAAGAGACTTTGTCACTCATGGAAGATGCTAATTCGGTCGATGGAGCGCACTTTCGTTCATTTCCTCCTGTGATTGGTCCTTTTGCAAACATCCATTCTTCTACGGAGTTCTCGGGCCCGAAAAGCTGGTACAAGGAGAGTCGTGATGTTAATGCATTTGGTGGAAAAACACCTAATCCTGTCCTTGTCGCTTCACATCACCGTCCCTGCGATGATGCGTGTTCTTTCCAGACATTATCTACGCGTTTGTCCCGCAAGGAGACCAAATGGAGTTCTAGTCCGAAATTTGGAGTCGAGCCAACATACATCCCTCTTTACTGGGAATGGTTAGAAGATGTCCTGCACCATTCCAGACGCACACTCGCTAGCACCCATATTCTTGATGCCGTCTATGCTTCTATGTACATCTACAAATGTAATTCTCCTGTCATGCAGGCTTTTTGTGAATCCTGGTGTCCTACGACAAATACCTTGCACACTTCAGTTGGAGAAATGTCAATCAGTCTTTGGGATATATACGACCTTGGGCTTCCGTAACTGGCCTTTTTTATGACGAGGTCGTCCCTTCTGCCGTTGAATTGGAAGGCTCCGACGATGAGCACAGTCTATACCTCCCTTACAGTTGCAAATATTGTTCATGGCTTTGCATTATCTTTCTGAGAAACACAAGGTGACAACAATAACGTTCGAGACTTGGTGTGATTTTGGTTTCGCGGTGCATCAAAGTATTTCTGGCATCTGGCAACAAAAGTCGTCCTTCCAACACTTATGAAAGACTTCAGCTCCTTTAATGGTCCTCGATCGTGGAGTCATAAGATGTACGAAGCCTTTCGCATCCTACGGATTCCTGAAGCGCATCATCGACAAACATATTTGGCTGCTTTTCTCTCATGTTGGCTTTGTGCCTTGTGTTTTGCCGGTGTCAGATTTGGGTTGCATCCGTCCTGGATCTTTCAAACCTGCGTCATTTCTTGCAAGTGGAAAAGAGACTTCTTTGGGCGATCCCTGTTTTGGCGAGCATCTACCACGGATTGAGCAAAATTTCGAATTCTCCTACCCCCGGCAAACATCGCGAGTCCTTCCCTGCACAATATGTGTATGCCTGGACCGCTAAGTATTTTCGAAGTCATCACGTCGTCACCTACGATTTTGTTGGTGCTCCCTGGTTGGAATTCAAGGCCTTGACTCTGTCATAAAGTCTCCAGATGCTAAATCGCTAGTTTCTTCGGGTAAGGATTCAATTGGCTTGCTAACTCAATTTGTGGTAATTCAGATGAGAAGCGTGAAGATGACAACCATCAACCAAAGCAATTCGCAAACTTCTTCATTAGCATGCGGTCCTGTTTTCTGACCTTGAGGTTCGACAACAACTACGTGGTTGAGCCATACAGTCTCATCGATCGGTCGGCAATTCGGATTTCACCAAGATGTGCCAGGCGAATTAGTAGTCCAGAACGAGCATGGTAGCATTCCAACTTTTGTTGCGCCTCAAGCCTCTTTTCGTCAAGTGCTTCCAACTCTGCCAGACGAATCTTAGCATTTTCTTCTTCAGTGAGATTTTCCTGGATTGCCATGCGAAGTGACGGAATTTGAATCTCCAATGGCAATATGGCCTCCACACCATACACAAGTGCATAAGGTGTCGCTTGAGTTGGTGTCCTGTACGTGGTACGATACGCCCATAGAGCTTCGCCCATTCTTTCGTGCCAATCTCGCTGGTGTTTCCCAACAATCTTACTAAGCAACTTGCAAAGTGTTTTGTTGAAAGATTCAGCTAGTCCGTTTGCAGGTGCATTATACATTGAAGACTTGTTTTGTGCAAACTTGAATTTCTCACAAAGGCTCGTCATCAACTTGTTGACAAATGGTGTTCCGTTGTCTGTGATTATGTAACGTGGCACGCCATATCGATGTATGATATGATTCCGAATGAAATCGACCACGTTCTCTTTCTTGACTTCACGAAGAGGTATTGCTTCCGCCCATTTTGAGAAGTAATCCGTAGCGGCAAGGATGTATGCATGACCACCTGATGATTTCGGTGTGATTGGACCAACAACATCGAGACCCCATGCTTCAAACGGCCAAGATGTCACTGTCGGATGTAGCGGTTCCGGAGGTTGATGAATAAAGTTCGCATGGAATTGACAAGCTTCACATTTTTTCGCAAGTTCCATGCAATCTTGAACCATGGTTGGCCAGTAGTACCCCATCCTCTTGACACGGTCGTGAAGCTTAGGACCAGATTGGTGAGCTCCGCAAACTCCAGAATGAGCTTCTTGCATTGTTTTTGCTGCTTCTTCATCTCCCAAACATCTCAACCAGGTTCCAAGGAACGAACGCCTGTAAAGTGTTTCTTTGTAGTAAATGAAGCGTGGAGCACGTCGTCGAATTTCCATCTTGTGTTTCAAATCGCTTGGCAACTTTTCGTGTACCAAGAAATCAATGAGTGGTCGACGCCAATCTTCTATGTCTATCTCATAGACAGTAACTGCACCTGAGAGTTCTTCAGCTTCAATTTCAACTTCATCTTGAGGGTTTATCACCCACCGATTACAGACCGGGACCGACATGTTTTCTTCTGCCCCCAGTGCCAATGTGGCTGCGAGATTTGCAAGTGCATCCGCTGTCTTGTTGGCACTCCTTGGAACATGTTGCAATCGGACGCTCTCAAATTCTTCCAGCAATTGTGAAGCATGCTTATAATAAGGAATCAAGTCATCTTTCTTGACATCATAATCATCGAGGAGTTGATGGATCACCAGCTTGGAGTCACCGTATACATCAAGGTCCTGTATTTTCATCTCTTTTGCCATTTGAAGCCCCAGAACGAGAGCTTGATATTCAGCAACATTGTTCGAGCATAAGTTGGTGAGCGTAAATGAATACGTGAAGACATGTTTCTCAGGTGATACAAGGATGACCCCTGCTCCCGCACCATCTTGGCGAGCTGCTCCGTCGAAGTACATTTCCCATGGAGGTAAGACATCAATGTAGAATACTTCTTCTCCAGGTAGATCATCAGGAAGCTCCCAATGTGATGGAATCGGATGTGCAGCTAGGAAATCGGCCAAAGCTTGTCCCTTGATCGCCTTTTGAGGTACGTACACAACATCATGTTGACTTATGAGCATAGCCCATTTAGCAAGTCTTCCGGATAGTACTGGTCTTGATAGGATGTACTTTATGGGGTCAGCTTTGGAGATCACCTTCACCGTATGTGCCTGCATGTAATGCTTCAACTTTTGGATTGCAAAGATCAAAGCTAGACACACTTTCTCAATAGGCGAATAATTCAATTCCGCGCCAACCAACGTACGACTGAGGTAGTAAAGAGCAGCTTCCTTTCCGTCACCATTCTCTTGAGCACACAATGCCCCCAACGACCTTTCATGAGCAGAGATGTAGAGGATAAGTGGCTTCCCTTGAACCGGTGCCCCCAAGACAGGTGGGGTTGAGAGGTACTGCTTGATGCTTTCAAAAGCTTTGCGACATGAATCGTCCCATTCAAATGGAGCGCCCTTCTTCATAAGATGGCTGAAAGGATGACATCGTCCTGCAAGATTCGAAATGAAGCGTCGGATATATGCAAGTCTCCCTTGTAATCCGCGCAATTCTTTGAGGTTCTTCGGCTCGGGCATATTCTGGATTGCTGTAATTTTTGACTGGTCAATTTCAATTCCTCTACGTCTCACAACAAATCCTAGGAACTTTCCAGAGGTTACGCCGAATGCACACTTCAAGGGATTCATCTTCAATTGATACCTACGCAATTTCTTGAATACCTCGCGGAGATGAAGCAAATGATCGTTCCTCTTCTTTGATTTGACGACAAGATCATCGACATAACATTCAACGGTCTTATGCATCATGTCCTCGAAGATTTTCTGCATTGCTCTTTGATAAGTTGCGCCTGCATTTTTCAAACCAAACGGCATCACCTTGTAGCAAAAGATACCCTTTGGTGTACGGAACGCCGTTGCTTCTTGATCTTCGGGCGCCATGAGGATCTGATTATATCCCGCCGTACAATCCATGAAGGATAATGCTTCATGTCCGGTCGTTGCATCAATCATTATCTCGGTGACAGGCAAAGGAAAATCATCCTTAGGACACGCTTCATTCAGATTTCTGAAATCTACACAAACACGCAACTGGCCATTTTTCTTCCTCACAGGTACAATGTTTGCAATCCAAGTAGGATACTTTACTTCACGAATGAAGCCAGCGTCGATGAGTTTGTTGACTTCAGCTTCAATTTCTGGAATTAATTCAGGTCGGAAGCGTCTCTGAGGTTGCTTCTTTGCTGAGACTCCTTTCCTTACTGCTAAACGGTGGACCGCCACTTTGGGGTCAAGACCCGGCATTTCCCTGTAACTCCAGGCGAAAACATCTTTGTACTCGGTGAGTATTTCGAAGTATCCCTTCTCTTCTTCCTGAGTGAGCAGAGCACTAACATAGATTGGACGCGGATCATCTTGGGTGCCGAGATTCAACTCCTTTAGTTCATCAATTGTGGTCTCAACTCCATCATCAAGATTTTTTGGTGCTTCTGTTGTTTCCATCTCCTCCTCCAAGTCTACATCCTCATAAGCGGTGATATGATAGGAGGTGACCGTCATATCTTCTACGGCATCACGTTTCTGGCTTGTGGGGCTCTTTTGGCAGGTTAGAACCATGGTGTGGCCTTTTACACGGAGAGAATCACCTGTCTTCACTTCCAGTACCGCCAAGCGTTTCATTCGAGAAGGTACGTTGCTTCTGACATCGTTTTCCAGCTCGAACTTGTCTCTTGTTTTTGATGCAGTGTTTTTCGGCCTCCACTGCGGCTTGAGCGAAACGTCCTTCTTCCCAAGACGACTGAAGACTTCCTTCTTAGGCTTCTGTGACAGACAATTGGTGGGTTTGCCAGTGACTTTTCCCAATCTTGCGAAGACATCTTTTGCATTCGGGCTCTTATGTGCTTTCCCGGAATGATCTCCCAATCTATCAAAGACTCGACTTGGTGTTGGAGAGTTTACCGGACCGTCGAGCCTATCAAAGACGGAGGACCGTGCTTTAGCTGAAGACGGATGTATCCTATCAAAAACCGATTCTTTCTGGACTGGCTCAAAATTCTCATCCACACTTTCTTCCATTTCCTGAACTCCAATGTACTGTGATGCTTGCATTGACCTCCGTCGTCCTGAGATGATAATTGGCTTAGACTCCTTGAATCCCAAACCAACCTTTTTCACCCAAACACGTTCACCTTGTTGCTGAAGTTTTTGCTGAGTTTTATTGAGGCCGTATGACTTATCTTCAACGAGCTTTCCCATGGGTTTTGGGTTAGAGAAATCATAACCAGAATTTTCCATTAACTTGTATGCAACTGGATCGAAGCCATCTTTCCTTGAGCTAGGTGTTTCTGGCGACTTCGTGGAGTTTGGAGTAGGAGAAGTCAATATCTTCGGGTCACTGATCTTATGGACCGGCAATGTCATGCTTTTATCAAATTCTTGCGGCATGTCCTTGACCTTTTTTGAAGTTGTTTCTGCTCCACAATTCATAAACGGAGACTGACCTTCTTTGCGACGCGACATGGGGATGTAACGTAGCACTGGCACTGCTTCTCTAGGATTTTCTTCAACTCTTTGCGAAAGAATCTCCTTGCTTTTCTTCTCATCAACTGTTTCATGTGACGGCTCCAGAACGTTCCTTGAAGGCTTCTCTTCTGTAACCCTTGATTGCAACTTCTTCGGCATGACTTTCCCAGTCGATGCAATTTCCGTGGGCATTACTTCAACAGGCTCTCCTTGGCTGGCATAGAATTTCGCATCGGCAAAATGAGACTCTACTTCAGAGAATGGCTTCACGTCCGCATTCACCTTTCTTTCACCGTTTCTGTAATATTTGAAGCATTGATGCAAGGTTGAGGCTACTACTCCATTTTCGTGCATCCAAGGTCGGCCTAGCAATAGGCGATATGAAGTATTCGAATCAATGACATGAAAAATCGTTGTTGCAGTCATTTCTCCGATAGTCAGATCAACTCTTATCATACCGATGGCTCGTTGCCCGCCTAGATTGAATCCTTGGATCATCAATCGACTTTCGGTCAACTCACTTTCGGTGATTCCCAACTTCGTCATGGTGGACTTCGGCATTATGTTCACTGCGGAACCTCCGTCTACCAAGATGCGGTTGATCTTTTTCTTGCGGATGTATCCACATACAAAGAGAGGTCTGTTGTGAGGCTTTGAACCCAACATAAGGTCTTCGTCTGTGAATGCCAAGGCCGCACTGCATGCAGCACAACGCTCAGGGTGATTTTCGTAGATCCCTTGCTCAATATTTTCCTTCGATGTATATTGCGTCGGATTTTCTATGGCACGTGCAAGGGCGAACCTCATTTCTTCGGGTAGGGATAAAGCTTGGCGCCAACCCATTCGAGAAGGGACTGTACCTAACAACGCCAGAATCTTTGCATCTCTTTCAGGGTCTCTTTCATGGTTTAGCCCTTCAGAGACTAGACTTTTCTCTTCTTTCTCTTCTTCTTCCGCCACGCTACAGGTCACTGTGTTGACAGAAATTTCGCCGAGGTATTCCTGCGGAAGGAAATCATTTAATGTGACATGCTTTCGTACCTCCTTTGTGGGAAAACTGTCGCGCGAGGTGCTCTTCTTTTTCACGAGACCTTTGTTTCTCGTGACATGCGAACTTTTGGATTTGTTTCTTTTCTGGTGTTGCTTTTGACGAAGAGGAGGTTGCTCTTCTAGCTTCGTTTGCTTTCTCTTCTTCCTTCTCGTCACTAATGTCCATCCTTCCTCATCTTCCTTGCGAGGTAGAGGGGTGGACGCAGAATTCTTGACGGGATCTATTATCAAAATGGGATCCAAACTTCCAAACTGGATGACTGAAGCATGATGGGACTCCGCCGCTTCATCCAGATCTAGCACAATCCTCCCTTCTGTTGCAAGTTGCATGATTCTCTCCTTGAGAGTGATGCACTTTTCGATAGGATGGCTCACTATTCGATGGTAAGGGCAAAAGTTTGGGTCAGATGTCCTTCCCATTTGATCAGGGCGCTTGGACTCAGGCAAGCTTATGACCTTCTTCTCCAACAAATCGTCCAACATGCCGGCCAAGTCTGAATCTGGAAATGGATACTTCTTTGCTTGGAGTTCTTTAAGCGTTGGCTTATCTCTCCGAGCATCTTTTGTAAATGGCCCTTTCTTCTGTTCAGTTTTAGGCTTCGCCGAAATTTTTACAGGGGCAGAGCTAGTGGCAACGGCAAATGACTCCTTGGTTGAATCTTTCACGTATTTCTCAGGCTTCTTGAAGTCCTTCTTTTCCTTCTTGAAACTTGAAGAACTTCCTCCACGATTATTGGTGATACTGATCTCCATGTCATGAGCACGGGTAGCCAAATCTTGAAAGGATCTTGGTTTTATGCCCTGCAAAATGTACAGCAAATCCCAGTTCATACCTTGGATGCACATTGCAATAGCAGAGGTCTCCGTCAGACGGTCCTTGCATTCCAGGCTTAGAGTGCGCCACCGGTTGATGTAATCTACAACAGGCTCATTCTCCCACTGTGTCGTCTTTGTCAATTCAATCATGCTGACGACACGTCGTGTACTGTAGAACCTGGCCTTGAATTCTTCCTCCATTTCTGCCCAACTGTCGATGGCTTCTGCAGGAAGGTCCGTGTACCAGTCGAATGCCGTGTCCTTTAGAGAACGGACGAACTGTTTGACGAGTAAATCCCCCGATGTGCCAGCGTTGTTGCACGTTTCGATGAAGTGGGCTACATGCTGCTTGGGGTTCCCCTTTCCGTCAAACTGCTGGAACTTCGGAGGTTGATAACCGACGGGCATCCTTAAGTGATCGATTCTCTTCGTGTACGACTTCTCATAAAGATGACTAGGGCCGGAGCTTCCGACGATATGATTCTTCACCGCATTTGTTATCATGTCCTGGATCTTTTTCATGGTGAATGTGTCGTCGGGTTTTTCACCCTTTGTGGTAGATTTTGAAGTCGTACTCCCTTCAGAGTCGTCGTTCTCTTCGTCTGCGCTCTCTTCCTGTTTCTTGAGCTTTTTGGTTAAGGAGGAAATCCTCTCATTCTGCTTCTTGATTTCCTCGTCTTTCTCCTCGCCATCCTTCATGAGCTTCACGATCATGCCCTTCATTTCGGCAAGCTGCTCCTCAACGGTCTTTGATTTGATCGCCATCACCTCCGCAATGTCGGTTTGTAGGGACTGGACCGATTCTTCACAATCTGATACTTTGAGGGGTGACGTTGGAGAAGACCCGGTACTACTCTTTGCATCGCTTTCTACATAGAAAGGATCGAACAAAGGACTAGTGTGGATGACCAGCCTGTCAGGCTTTTGGTGAGGATGCATATCTTCTTCACCGGGCATAAGGAATCGTGCACCTTCAGCAGGAAAGGACCCGAAAACAGGGATGTTGCGGGATTTGCGGTAATACGGATTCGGGGACACGTCGGAGGAAGCACGGACATGGCTCTTTCTCCTTGTTTTGGTGGTGATAGGAGCCGAACGCAGACTCGAAGCAGCCTCATTCAGATCAGCGTTCTTCATTCCTCTGGTGCGTATACCCTCGTCACGCCCTTTCATCATCTCAGCCAATTCTGCCGCCCTTTGTTTCACCATAGCGGCCTTCTCAGCATCGGACATGGAAACGGTTTGTTGAGCAGCCATCTTCGTTGGTAGATTGATTTTTTTTTTTGTAGAGAAGGAGATGAGTGGTAGAGTGGTCCCACCGAGCGTGCCAATTTGTAAACACAAATTTACGAGTCTGCAAAAATAACAGAATCAAAATAATGTGAACAAAATATATTTTTATTGATTTTGTATTTGGGTACAATCTCTAATGTTTATCCACTGATTCGATCTCTACAACAGCAAGAATTTGTGGTTTGAAGGTAGAACGGCGTTTGTGCTTGTTGTTCTTCTTCCACCGAGATTTGATGTCAGACTTGTGTGCTTGGAAGCCGTCTTCGGGTTTTTTCTGGAGAGTAGTAGGTTTTTGTATACTACGTTCAGTCTGTCTGCCAAATGACTTGGAGAGAACTTTTTATATCCTCTTCTTAGGTTTAGGGTTTTCCTTTTGTGGATAAATGGGCCTCTTTACTTAAGCTCATTTAAATAACCCACTCCTATTAAATGAACGTCATTTATTAAAAATGGGCCTATTTGGTTTATAACCCAAATTAAACAATTTATCTGACATTTAATAATAGAAGTCAACATTTGACTTTTTCGGGACAAAAAATGATGATGTGGCATTCTTCATATTTTTAATGCCTACAAATTGCCCCCTCGAGATCGGTTACGTACACGAATCTTTGAGTGTTTGCTCGTGGTCCGATCTCGAAATCCAGTTTGCACTTCTTCACGTACTCCGAACTTTCCTTTTTTTTTCTGAAATAGGAGTAATATTTGGTCTTTTGGCCCAACTTGTTGACCCACCCTTTTGATGGATGGGCTGGACTGAATCTTCGGATCACTGATCCATTTTGATGCATGCACTCACGCTATGCATTTTCTTTGGTGTGAAACTCTTCCAAGACAACATCACACTTTACGAAATAGAATAATACTAGGACTCCACTGATTCCCAACTAAACCAATTAGGATACAATTAGTGCATCTATCTTGGCCAAGTTCTAACAGCTTTTTAGTATCCTACTGTCAACACAATACTTCGGTTATGTCACTTCTTTGATGATAGGAAAGAATTATAATGGACATCAATTACCCAAGACAAGACCCAAATGGGATAGACTTCGAGCAAATTCCATCTTCACATCTTCACAGTAGTAGTTGATTTTCCATAGGTCTCAAGCTTTTCTCAACTGATTAGAATCCAACATGGAGTAGGACTCAAAATAAATGCTTAATATATTGGATAAAATTTACCCAAAACATATCTTCTTCTAAATTTGCTTTGAAGTAGGACTATGAGCTACAAGACTATAAATACACCTCTTATGCTATCAATTCACCTCACCATCAACAACAACTCAACGACCTTTGATCAGAGACTCCGAGGAGTACAATACCGAATCTTCGTCATCGAATAGCCCGTGAAAGAGGAACGAACCAGTAGACGTCATCACCAAACCAACGGTCGTCATCGAATCGGTCCGAACACCAACCCAACGGTCGTCATCGAATAGTTCGTGAGTCCGACAAGCAGCCTGTGGAGGAGTTGTTCATCCGCGACTGGTCCTGCTCGTGGAGTCCCAAGCCGCCTAGCACCACCGTCATCGAATCTGAGAGGTGGTTGTTCCTGTTGACCTGCTGTCCGTCCATCACCACCGTCACAGCACTGCGCCACCGTTGTTGAGGCGCGATCCGACTTTCAGACCCAGTATGTATACTCTGCTGTATTTTCTTTCAGCAATTTTAACCTTTGAAGCATTGTAATTTCCATGGCGACCTGTTTGCTTGCCCCCCTTCCTTTTTTTTTTTGTTCGTATGATTAATTTATATTGTTGTTGATGATGATGATACCGAAGAGTAAAATATAGACCACAAAAAAAAAAAAAAAGTTGAGTCATTTTCTTGTTTTGTCTTCTTTCACCCTTCACGTGATGCTATCCTTCTTTCTTTTCTTTTTTTATTTTTATTTATTCTTTATTCATATCATAAAAGAATAATAGATGATGATAGTAATTGATGATGCTGGGCTACAAAATTCTTTTGTCTTTTTCTTTCTTTCCCATCCTATTCACGTGATATTGTACTCCCTAATTTTTATTTCCAATTTTTTTTTTTTTTTTTTTTTTTTTTAAATGGTGATGCATGATTGTGATGATTCTTTTTTGTCTTTTTCTTTTGTCTCTTTCTTTTGTCTCTTTCCAATTCACATGAATACATGCAACCCCTTTTTTTCTTTTCTCTTTTTTTTTTTTTACGAACATGATGAATGATGATCGATAACAGCAACCCCAAACTTGAACTTGCTCCCCCTTTTTTTTTGTGCGGTCGAACATAATACAACTGCTTCCTGTAATATAATCTGTGTACTTTCTTTTAATACCGGGTGTAGTTCACAGTAGTAATCATTGGCAAAGTTGATACATTGTTGACAATAATCTGTACTAGTTTGTACGATCAATATTTCAAATATGATGCCTCCGTTAAATATTACTTTGTTAATTAACTGCATCGTCATACATGCATCAACTTGCACTTTTTTTTTTGTGTTGACTTTGTAGGAACAAAGAGTCACCATGGTTTACTTCAAGTATCACAATACTCCTGGAGAAGAGACTTTGTCACTCATGGAAGATGCTAATTCGGTCGATGGAGCGCACTTTCGTTCATTTCCTCCTGTGATTGGTCCTTTTGCAAACATCCATTCTTCTACGGAGTTCTCGGGCCCGAAAAGCTGGTACAAGGAGAGTCGTGATGTTAATGCATTTGGTGGAAAAACACCTAATCCTGTCCTTGTCGCTTCACATCACCGTCCCTGCGATGATGCGTGTTCTTTCCAGACATTATCTACGCGTTTGTCCCGCAAGGAGACCAAATGGAGTTCTAGTCCGAAATTTGGAGTCGAGCCAACATACATCCCTCTTTACTGGGAATGGTTAGAAGATGTCCTGCACCATTCCAGACGCACACTCGCTAGCACCCATATTCTTGATGCCGTCTATGCTTCTATGTACATCTACAAATGTAATTCTCCTGTCATGCAGGCTTTTTGTGAATCCTGGTGTCCTACGACAAATACCTTGCACACTTCAGTTGGAGAAATGTCAATCAGTCTTTGGGATATATACGACCTTGGTGGGCTTCCCGTAACTGGCCTTTTTTATGACGAGGTCGTCCCTTCTGCCGTTGAATTGGAAGGCTCCGACGATGAGCACAGTCTATACCTCCCTTACAGTTGCAAATATTTGTTCATGGCTTTGCATTATCTTTCTGAGAAACACAAGGTGACAACAATAACGTTCGAGACTTGGTGTGATTTTTGGTTTCGCGGTGCATCAAAGTATTTCTTGGCATCTGGCAACAAAAAGTCTGTCCTTCCAACACTTATGAAAGACTTCAGCTCCTTTAATGGTCCTCGATCGTGGAGTCATAAGATGTACGAAGCCTTTCGCATCCTACGGATTCCTGAAGCGCATCATCGACAAACATATTTGGCTGCCTTTCTCTCATGTTGGCTTTGTGCCTTTGTTTTGCCGGTGTCAGATTTGGGTTGCATCCGTCCTGGATCTTTCAAACCTGCGTCATTTCTTGCAAGTGGAAAAGAGACTTCTTTGGCGATCCCTGTTTTGGCGAGCATCTACCACGGATTGAGCAAAATTTCGAATTCTCCTACCCCCGGCAAACATCGCGAGTCCTTCCCTGCACAATATGTGTATGCCTGGACCGCTAAGTATTTTCGAAGTCATCACGTCGTCACCTACGATTTTGTTGGTGCTCCCCTGGTTGGAATTCAAGGCCTTGACTCTGTCATAAAGTCTCCAGATGCTAAATCGCTAGTTTCTTCGGGTAAGGATTTCAATTGGCTTGCTAACTCAATTTGTGGTAATTCAGATGAGAAGCGTGAAGATGACAACCATCAACCAAAGCAATTCGCAAACTTCTTCATTAGCATGCGGTCCTGTTTTCTGACCTTGAGGTTCGACAACAACTACGTGGTTGAGCCATACAGTCCTCATCGATTCGGTCGGCAATTCGGATTTCACCAAGATGTGCCAGGCGAATTAGTAGTCCAGACACAAAACATCACCCGAGAGCATATGTACTATCTTTTTCAGTCCAGCATTCGTCTGCATACTAGGGCTACTTTTTTGGTCCCTTGCCGCACGTTTAATGCCCAATCTCGAGTCACTCCAAGCTTCACAACATGGTGGAATTCGGTCGTTTCTTTAAATGCGGCTTATGCTTCAAGAACTCCTAGTCCAACAAATGTCAGGTCTAAGAAGAGAAAGGAGAGAAAGGGCGATGATCTTAACACTTCACCAAAAGACAAAGCTGCCAAGACTTCGGCTGCACCTCGCAAAGTTAGAGTCAGATTGCCTAAAAGTTCCACGATATCCTGTCCGCCCAAGGAAACATCTTCGAAATGCAGGGACGAGAGTAGAAGACTAGCAAGCAGAGTTGTAAGTAATGAACCTTCCAATGACGAAAATGAACCTTCCGATGACGAACACGCAGGTGAACCTACAATTCTGGATGATATTTTCGCTGAAGATTATGGCCCTGAGCTATCGCCGGAAGAGATAGAGGTTCATTTCTTTACTTTGACATTCTCGTTTTCTTTTTAATTACTATTTTAATCCCCTTTATTTTTCACTTTTCAGAATCTTCAAAGCGATGCGAACATAGCAGTAGAGCTTACTGCTTGCGAGAATACATTTGTCTCCCTTCCTGAACAACAGTTCATTGATGATGTTGTCATTGATACTGCGCCAACCACAAGTGTTTCTACTGCTTCGACCGAGTCTCCTTCTTTTAATGCTCAAGACATGATCACTAAGGCGACCAACAGGGCGGACCGATATGCTGCAAGCTTGATGATTAATGAAATAAAGGACAAGTTGATGAAGACTCCTTTAGCCAAGGTTCATGAACTAGCGCAGGAGTTTGAACAGGTTTTCTCCTATGTTCGTGATAAGAAGATCGACATCTCTGCAATCGAATCTTTTATCAAGGGGTATATTGGGTGCGGTTCTCAACTCCACCACGTTCGGCTAGGGAAACAGGGAGATCCCACTCTCAATGACTTGGAGCAACGATCTTTGGAGATAGAGACGAGCGTGCAGACAACTACAATTGCAGGGAAAGCAGAAGAGGAGCGAATGCAAGCTCTTCATAAGGAGATAGATCAGATTCAGCAAGAACAAGCCGAACATAAAAGGAAGCTCAATGATTTAGCAGAACGAGCGGATAGACTTTTGCCTCTTATTTCAGAATCAGAAGAGAAGTTCCAAGGGTACGTCATACAGAAGAAAGAGCAAGAAAACTCACTCCTCATCATGAAGGAGAATATTGTTGCTGCGAAAGAGGTGGAGGCAAAGCTAGCGGAAGCTGAGAAACAATTTGGTGTTGCTCGTGATGCTTTGCAAGCCTTCAAATTTGAACCGTAGTTCCGCCTTTCTTGTTACCATCGTTGCACTTGTTTTCTTTTAATTCTTTTTTTTTTTTTTTTTTTTAGAGACCAATTTGTTTTAAGAATTCCAAAAATGAAATGAATAAGACTCGTCATTCTTCCTGTCAAAGATTTTTGTCATTGATTCCATATTCATTCAACTCATAGGAAACCAACATGAAATTTTCATTTATTTATTTAGCCGTTCACAGTTTATACTCTTGCGGGCCAGGAGTAGTACAAAAATGGGAGAGATTTTTGGTGTGGCTGGACTTAAAGTTAGTGATTCCTTCAAGCTGCCTACGTACTTATGAAATGAATAAATTCACTCCATAAGATCAAGCCAACGTAGTTCCTTAAAAGCAAAATAATTTCTTGATTTTTTTTTTTTTTTTTTTTTTTTTTTTTTTTTTTTTTTTTTTTTTTCTGACGTCGTTTGCTGACGTCATTTCCGGATATTTTTTTTTTTTTTTTTTTTTTTTTTTTTTTTTTTTTTAGTCAGTTGCAGTTTAGCCTCGTGCTTAGGAGGTTACAATGTTGCACAACTTCAAGGGTAGTAACGCTTCAAAAATTTGCCGTTGATAGGGCCTATGCGCAGTCCTTCTGCATCAACGATCTTGTAAGCTCCATTTGTGTAGACTTCCTGGACAACGTAAGGACCATCCCATTTCGATGCAAATTTATTTCCCGTTTTGCGAGAAACAATGATCGGTCTCTTGATAGCAAGGACCGTGTCTCCAACTTTGAAAGACCGTACTCGCACCTTCTTGTTGAACGCCCTTGTCAAACGAGCATGGTAGCATTCCAACTTTTGTTGCGCCTCAAGCCTCTTTTCGTCAAGTGCTTCCAACTCTGCCAGACGAATCTTAGCATTTTCTTCTTCAGTGAGATTTTCCTGGATTGCCATGCGAAGTGACGGAATTTGAATCTCCAATGGCAATATGGCCTCCACACCATACACAAGTGCATAAGGTGTCGCTTGAGTTGGTGTCCTGTACGTGGTACGATACGCCCATAGAGCTTCGCCCATTCTTTCGTGCCAATCTCGCTGGTGTTTCCCAACAATCTTACTAAGCAACTTGCAAAGTGTTTTGTTGAAAGATTCAGCTAGTCCGTTTGCAGGTGCATTATACATTGAAGACTTGTTTTGTGCAAACTTGAATTTCTCACAAAGGCTCGTCATCAACTTGTTGACAAATGGTGTTCCGTTGTCTGTGATTATGTAACGTGGCACGCCATATCGATGTATGATGTGATTCCGAATGAAATCGACCACGTTCTCTTTCTTGACTTCACGAAGAGGTATTGCTTCCGCCCATTTTGAGAAGTAATCCGTAGCGGCAAGGATGTATGCATGACCACCTGATGATTTCGGTGTGATTGGACCAACAACATCGAGACCCCATGCTTCAAACGGCCAAGATGTCACTGTCGGATGTAGCGGTTCCGGAGGTTGATGAATAAAGTTCGCATGGAATTGACAAGCTTCACATTTTTTCGCAAGTTCCATGCAATCTTGAACCATGGTTGGCCAGTAGTACCCCATCCTCTTGACACGGTCGTGAAGCTTAGGACCAGATTGGTGAGCTCCGCAAACTCCAGAATGAGCTTCTTGCATTGTTTTTGCTGCTTCTTCATCTCCCAAACATCTCAACCAGGTTCCAAGGAACGAACGCCTGTAAAGTGTTTCTTTGTAGTAAATGAAGCGTGGAGCACGTCGTCGAATTTCCATCTTGTGTTTCAAATCGCTTGGCAACTTTTCGTGTACCAAGAAATCAATGAGTGGTCGACGCCAATCTTCTATGTCTATCTCATAGACAGTAACTGCACCTGAGAGTTCTTCAGCTTCAATTTCAACTTCATCTTGAGGGTTTATCACCCACCGATTACAGACCGGGACCGACATGTTTTCTTCTGCCCCCAGTGCCAATGTGGCTGCGAGATTTGCAAGTGCATCCGCTGTCTTGTTGGCACTCCTTGGAACATGTTGCAATCGGACGCTCTCAAATTCTGCCAGCAATTGTGAAGCATGCTTATAATAAGGAATCAAGTCATCTTTCTTGACATCATAATCATCGAGGAGTTGATGGATCACCAGCTTGGAGTCACCGTATACATCAAGGTCCTGTATTTTCATCTCTTTTGCCATTTGAAGCCCCAGAACGAGAGCTTGATATTCAGCAACATTGTTCGAGCATAAGTTGGTGAGCGTAAATGAATACGTGAAGACATGTTTCTCAGGTGATACAAGGATGACCCCTGCTCCCGCACCATCTTGGCGAGCTGCTCCGTCGAAGTACATTTCCCATGGAGGTAAGACATCAATGTAGAATACTTCTTCTCCAGGTAGATCATCAGGAAGCTCCCAATGTGATGGAATCGGATGTGCAGCTAGGAAATCGGCCAAAGCTTGTCCCTTGATCGCCTTTTGAGGTACGTACACAACATCATGTTGACTTATGAGCATAGCCCATTTAGCAAGTCTTCCGGATAGTACTGGTCTTGATAGGATGTACTTTATGGGGTCAGCTTTGGAGATCACCTTCACCGTATGTGCCTGCATGTAATGCTTCAACTTTTGGATTGCAAAGATCAAAGCTAGACACACTTTCTCAATAGGCGAATAATTCAATTCCGCGCCAACCAACGTACGACTGAGGTAGTAAAGAGCAGCTTCCTTTCCGTCACCATTCTCTTGAGCACACAATGCCCCCAACGACCTTTCATGAGCAGAGATGTAGAGGATAAGTGGCTTCCCTTGAACCGGTGCCCCCAAGACAGGTGGGGTTGAGAGGTACTGCTTGATGCTTTCAAAAGCTTTGCGACATGAATCGTCCCATTCAAATGGAGCGCCCTTCTTCATAAGATGGCTGAAAGGATGACATCGTCCTGCAAGATTCGAAATGAAGCGTCGGATATATGCAAGTCTCCCTTGTAATCCGCGCAATTCTTTGAGGTTCTTCGGCTCGGGCATATTCTGGATTGCTGTAATTTTTGACTGGTCAATTTCAATTCCTCTACGTCTCACAACAAATCCTAGGAACTTTCCAGAGGTTACGCCGAATGCACACTTCAAGGGATTCATCTTCAATTGATACCTACGCAATTTCTTGAATACCTCGCGGAGATGAAGCAAATGATCGTTCCTCTTCTTTGATTTGACGACAAGATCATCGACATAACATTCAACGGTCTTATGCATCATGTCCTCGAAGATTTTCTGCATTGCTCTTTGATAAGTTGCGCCTGCATTTTTCAAACCAAACGGCATCACCTTGTAGCAAAAGATACCCTTTGGTGTACGGAACGCCGTTGCTTCTTGATCTT
The DNA here is from genome assembly GCF_020520425.1 of Spinacia oleracea. Lineage (NCBI taxonomy): Eukaryota > Viridiplantae > Streptophyta > Magnoliopsida > Caryophyllales > Amaranthaceae > Spinacia > Spinacia oleracea. The sequence continues at coordinate 178,511,175 of NC_079490.1, read as the reverse complement.
CGGGCGCCATGAGGATCTGATTATATCCCGCCGTACAATCCATGAAGGATAATGCTTCATGTCCGGTCGTTGCATCAATCATTATCTCGGTGACAGGCAAAGGAAAATCATCCTTAGGACACGCTTCATTCAGATTTCTGAAATCTACACAAACACGCAACTGGCCATTTTTCTTCCTCACAGGTACAATGTTTGCAATCCAAGTAGGATACTTTACTTCACGAATGAAGCCAGCGTCGATGAGTTTGTTGACTTCAGCTTCAATTTCTGGAATTAATTCAGGTCGGAAGCGTCTCTGAGGTTGCTTCTTTGCTGAGACTCCTTTCCTTACTGCTAAACGGTGGACCGCCACTTTGGGGTCAAGACCCGGCATTTCCCTGTAACTCCAGGCGAAAACATCTTTGTACTCGGTGAGTATTTCGAAGTATCCCTTCTCTTCTTCCTGAGTGAGCAGAGCACTAACATAGATTGGACGCGGATCATCTTGGGTGCCGAGATTCAACTCCTTTAGTTCATCAATTGTGGTCTCAACTCCATCATCAAGATTTTTTGGTGCTTCTGTTGTTTCCATCTCCTCCTCCAAGTCTACATCCTCATAAGCGGTGATATGATAGGAGGTGACCGTCATATCTTCTACGGCATCACGTTTCTGGCTTGTGGGGCTCTTTTGGCAGGTTAGAACCATGGTGTGGCCTTTTACACGGAGAGAATCACCTGTCTTCACTTCCAGTACCGCCAAGCGTTTCATTCGAGAAGGTACGTTGCTTCTGACATCGTTTTCCAGCTCGAACTTGTCTCTTGTTTTTGATGCAGTGTTTTTCGGCCTCCACTGCGGCTTGAGCGAAACGTCCTTCTTCCCAAGACGACTGAAGACTTCCTTCTTAGGCTTCTGTGACAGACAATTGGTGGGTTTGCCAGTGACTTTTCCCAATCTTGCGAAGACATCTTTTGCATTCGGGCTCTTATGTGCTTTCCCGGAATGATCTCCCAATCTATCAAAGACTCGACTTGGTGTTGGAGAGTTTACCGGACCGTCGAGCCTATCAAAGACGGAGGACCGTGCTTTAGCTGAAGACGGATGTATCCTATCAAAAACCGATTCTTTCTGGACTGGCTCAAAATTCTCATCCACACTTTCTTCCATTTCCTGAACTCCAATGTACTGTGATGCTTGCATTGACCTCCGTCGTCCTGAGATGATAATTGGCTTAGACTCCTTGAATCCCAAACCAACCTTTTTCACCCAAACACGTTCACCTTGTTGCTGAAGTTTTTGCTGAGTTTTATTGAGGCCGTATGACTTATCTTCAACGAGCTTTCCCATGGGTTTTGGGTTAGAGAAATCATAACCAGAATTTTCCATTAACTTGTATGCAACTGGATCGAAGCCATCTTTCCTTGAGCTAGGTGTTTCTGGCGACTTCGTGGAGTTTGGAGTAGGAGAAGTCAATATCTTCGGGTCACTGATCTTATGGACCGGCAATGTCATGCTTTTATCAAATTCTTGCGGCATGTCCTTGACCTTTTTTGAAGTTGTTTCTGCTCCACAATTCATAAACGGAGACTGACCTTCTTTGCGACGCGACATGGGGATGTAACGTAGCACTGGCACTGCTTCTCTAGGATTTTCTTCAACTCTTTGCGAAAGAATCTCCTTGCTTTTCTTCTCATCAACTGTTTCATGTGACGGCTCCAGAACATTCCTTGAAGGCTTCTCTTCTGTAACCCTTGATTGCAACTTCTTCGGCATGACTTTTCCAGTCGATGCAATTTCCGTGGGCATTACTTCAACAGGCTCTCCTTGGCTGGCATAGAATTTCGCATCGGCAAAATGAGACTCTACTTCAGAGAATGGCTTCACGTCCGCATTCACCTTTCTTTCACCGTTTCTGTAATATTTGAAGCATTGATGCAAGGTTGAGGCTACTACTCCATTTTCGTGCATCCAAGGTCGGCCTAGCAATAGGCGATATGAAGTATTCGAATCAATGACATGAAAAATCGTTGTTGCAGTCATTTCTCCGATAGTCAGATCAACTCTTATCATACCGATGGCTCGTTGCCCGCCTAGATTGAATCCTTGGATCATCAATCGACTTTCGGTCAACTCACTTTCGGTGATTCCCAACTTCGTCATGGTGGACTTCGGCATTATGTTCACTGCGGAACCTCCGTCTACCAAGATGCGGTTGATCTTTTTCTTGCGGATGTATCCACATACAAAGAGAGGTCTGTTGTGAGGCTTTGAACCCAACATAAGGTCTTCGTCTGTGAATGCCAAGGCCGCACTGCATGCAGCACAACGCTCAGGGTGATTTTCGTAGATCCCTTGCTCAATATTTTCCTTCGATGTATATTGCGTCGGATTTTCTATGGCACGTGCAAGGGCGAACCTCATTTCTTCGGGTAGGGATAAAGCTTGGCGCCAACCCATTCGAGAAGGGACTGTACCTAACAACGCCAGAATCTTTGCATCTCTTTCAGGGTCTCTTTCATGGTTTAGCCCTTCAGAGACTAGACTTTTCTCTTCTTTCTCTTCTTCTTCCGCCACGCTACAGGTCACTGTGTTGACAGAAATTTCGCCGAGGTATTCCTGCGGAAGGAAATCATTTAATGTGACATGCTTTCGTACCTCCTTTGTGGGAAAACTGTCGCGCGAGGTGCTCTTCTTTTTCACGAGACCTTTGTTTCTCGTGACATGCGAACTTTTGGATTTGTTTCTTTTCTGGTGTTGCTTTTGACGAAGAGGAGGTTGCTCTTCTAGCTTCGTTTGCTTTCTCTTCTTCCTTCTCGTCACTAATGTCCATCCTTCCTCATCTTCCTTGCGAGGTAGAGGGGTGGACGCAGAATTCTTGACGGGATCTATTATCAAAATGGGATCCAAACTTCCAAACTGGATGACTGAAGCATGATGGGACTCCGCCGCTTCATCCAGATCTAGCACAATCCTCCCTTCTGTTGCAAGTTGCATGATTCTCTCCTTGAGAGTGATGCACTTTTCGATAGGATGGCTCACTATTCGATGGTAAGGGCAAAAGTTTGGGTCAGATGTCCTTCCCATTTGATCAGGGCGCTTGGACTCAGGCAAGCTTATGACCTTCTTCTCCAACAAATCGTCCAACATGCCGGCCAAGTCTGAATCTGGAAATGGATACTTCTTTGCTTGGAGTTCTTTAAGCGTTGGCTTATCTCTCCGAGCATCTTTTGTAAATGGCCCTTTCTTCTGTTCAGTTTTAGGCTTCGCCGAAATTTTTACAGGGGCAGAGCTAGTGGCAACGGCAAATGACTCCTTGGTTGAATCTTTCACGTATTTCTCAGGCTTCTTGAAGTCCTTCTTTTCCTTCTTGAAACTTGAAGAACTTCCTCCACGATTATTGGTGATACTGATCTCCATGTCATGAGCACGGGTAGCCAAATCTTGAAAGGATCTTGGTTTTATGCCCTGCAAAATGTACAGCAAATCCCAGTTCATACCTTGGATGCACATTGCAATAGCAGAGGTCTCCGTCAGACGGTCCTTGCATTCCAGGCTTAGAGTGCGCCACCGGTTGATGTAATCTACAACAGGCTCATTCTCCCACTGTGTCGTCTTTGTCAATTCAATCATGCTGACGACACGTCGTGTACTGTAGAACCTGGCCTTGAATTCTTCCTCCATTTCTGCCCAACTGTCGATGGCTTCTGCAGGAAGGTCCGTGTACCAGTCGAATGCCGTGTCCTTTAGAGAACGGACGAACTGTTTGACGAGTAAATCCCCCGATGTGCCAGCGTTGTTGCACGTTTCGATGAAGTGGGCTACATGCTGCTTGGGGTTCCCCTTTCCGTCAAACTGCTGGAACTTCGGAGGTTGATAACCGACGGGCATCCTTAAGTGATCGATTCTCTTCGTGTACGGCTTCTCATAAAGATGACTAGGGCCGGAGCTTCCGACGATATGATTCTTCACCGCATTTGTTATCATGTCCTGGATCTTTTTCATGGTGAATGTGTCGTCGGGTTTTTCACCCTTTGTGGTAGATTTTGAAGTCGTACTCCCTTCAGAGTCGTCGTTCTCTTCGTCTGCGCTCTCTTCCTGTTTCTTGAGCTTTTTGGTTAAGGAGGAAATCCTCTCATTCTGCTTCTTGATTTCCTCGTCTTTCTCCTCGCCATCCTTCATGAGCTTCACGATCATGCCCTTCATTTCGGCAAGCTGCTCCTCAACGGTCTTTGATTCGATCGCCATCACCTCCGCAATGTCGGTCTGTAGGGACTGGACCGATTCTTCACAATCTGATACTTTGAGGGGTGACGTTGGAGAAGACCCGGTACTACTCTTTGCATCGCTTTCTACATAGAAAGGATCGAACAAAGGACTAGTGTGGATGACCAGCCTGTCAGGCTTTTGGTGAGGACGCATATCTTCTTCACCGGGCATAAGGAATCGTGCACCTTCAGCAGGAAAGGACCCGAAAACAGGGATGTTGCGGGATTTGCGGTAATACGGATTCGGGGACACGTCGGAGGAAGCACGGACATGGCTCTTTCTCCTTGTTTTGGTGGTGATAGGAGCCGAACGCAGACTCGAAGCAGCCTCATTCAGATCAGCGTTCTTCATTCCTCTGGTGCGTATACCCTCGTCACGCCCTTTCATCATCTCAGCCAATTCTGCCGCCCTTTGTTTCACCATAGCGGCCTTCTCAGCATCGGACATGGAAACGGTTTGTTGAGCAGCCATCTTCGTTGGTAGATTGATTTTTTTTTTTTGTAGAGAAGGAGATGAGTGGTAGAGTGGTCCCACCGAGCGTGCCAATTTGTAAACACAAATTTACGAGTCTGCAAAAATAACAGAATCAAAATAATGTGAACAAAATATATTTTTATTGATTTTGTATTTGGGTACAATCTCTAATGTTTATCCACTGATTCGATCTCTACAACAGCAAGAATTTGTGGTTTGAAGGTAGAACGGCGTTTGTGCTTGTTGTTCTTCTTCCACCGAGATTTGATGTCAGACTTGTGTGCTTGGAAGCCGTCTTCGGGTTTTTTCTGGAGAGTAGTAGGTTTTTGTATACTACGTTCAGTCTGTCTGCCAAATGACTTGGAGAGAACTTTTTATATCCTCTTCTTAGGTTTAGGGTTTTCCTTTTGTGGATAAATGGGCCTCTTTACTTAAGCTCATTTAAATAACCCACTCCTATTAAATGAACGTCATTTATTAAAAATGGGCCTATTTGGTTTATAACCCAAATTAAACAATTTATCTGACATTTAATAATAGAAGTCAACATTTGACTTTTTCGGGACAAAAAATGATGATGTGGCATTCTTCATATTTTTAATGCCTACAGCAACAAATGATAATTTTATTTTGCAAAAACAGGACCCCCTAATCTTGAGTTGTTTATGATATCCCACGTACCTTACTCGAAACGAAACGATAAGAACCCAAGGCCAATAAAATTGTAATGCTTTTGATTCACATGTAATGTAGTAAGGTGCTGCCAAAGCTAAGTGAGCTGGTTTATGAAACAATAACAAGTCACTGATGTCAGGCGATTTTGCGAAATAATACAGACAGACACAAAAACAGATGTTGATGTTATCATGGAACCCACTTAATTAGCTTCATTTTGGTTTCATCTTCTAGTTTTGCTTGCCTTTTCTTTTCTGGACAACAACATTGCCTGCTTTCCCAAGAGTTGAGTCAATTTTTTCATCTACTCTTTTATATCAAATGCATTCCTGTAAATAACATTAGCCATGCTCCTAGACATGGCTGTATGTGCCGTTATTTGTTCATATGAAATGGGTAGTTGTAAGAAAACTTTCTTCACCGGAAACTGCACAGAATCCATCTTGCAAAGTCTAGTCACCGAGGAATGAGATAGAGTGTTAAGTGATCAGAAAATAAGGAACGGAGGGAGTATGTTCTGTTCTATGTGAAACATTCTATGTTGAGTATATGAATTACTCCGTATGTTTTTTCAGGAATAAATATTTTCATTCTGAAAAATAGTTTGAAGAAATAAAATGTACCAGTGATAACTTCTACAGTCAAGTTTATTTATCCTAAACACAGACACAGACACAGACACAGACACAGACACACACGTGCGCACAAGACGTACACAATCAATTGATCCCTCTTTGAATCTATTGTAGAAAAAAGAAAAACAATTCAAAATAATGGACTTGGTAAGGCGTATTGTAAAGAACTGGTACGAACTTTTCACAATGCAAGGCTCAAGAAATAGAATTTCTCCACCTTCTAGGGGTCTTTCTGGTCAGTTCTGCTACTGGTTGATCAGATCCATCATCTTGACCATCAACATTACTCATCTTTGCCAGTCTACTCAGTTTCTTCCACCCACTAGTCCACGCCGATGAAGAATGCTGTTTTTGTTTAGGAACCATTTTATCAAACTGCCTTTGTAAACTCTCCATCTCATTCTGGAGTTCCACATATTTAGTCTTAACTGTCTCCAGCTCAAACTTGAGGGTATTAATGTCTTTCTTTGCTGTTGACCACCCTTCTTGGAACGACTGTGGGGTACCCTCAAGAAGGGTCTTTCGGGTTGTGACCATTGGCTGAAATTGGGACTCTCCTGCAGTATTGTCTTTCAGGGTGTTATTAGATATCGCGTTGCTTATTTTAACCTGCTCCGAGAAGAGGACCTGCACCACTACCCTTAAGGGAAGCCTCTCATTTTGTGCTGCATGCATGCAGGCATCAATTGAAAGCTTCTGGCAGTCCATTACTCGACATAATCGTTTTCTTTCATGTTCTGACAGTGTAGGGTGTGCCTGTAAAGTTCAGAAGCAGATCACACTATTCATGAGATTTCTCTGGCAAGGAAATCTGCCTAACTTTAGAATTACTGGAAGATTAAACGATTCATTTTATCTACATCCTTGATATCATGGTTTTAATTTTACTATGTTAAAACTTTTCTGATACAACCTCAGATTCTAATTAGTACTGCTGTTAGTCGACAGTTCCCTAACATAAATAATGTACCGATATTGTAATGCCTTTTGAGAAAGTCTGCAAGTGCTTAATTTATCGGAGTTCAGATCAAGAACCTGTTTTTCAGTCTATGTTGCAAGTTTTTATCTATTACATTAAATTTCATCAGGGCTCTAAAAAATTTCCTATGTTGATTATTAGCTGACAGTTTCACATTTCACTACAGTAAGTTTGGAATCACTTTGATTTGCATGACAAAAGTTTGAAAACAGTCATAATAATCAGATTTAGGAAATAAATATTGCAATACCTTGAGGTAGGAGTCGATTGCTCTGTAAAGCCCATCATCACAAGTTCTTGCAGATTCAGGTAGAGCCTCGGCCAGGACATGGAATTTGGTAAGAGATAGATTCCTATCCCTAGCTATCTCCGTTAAGTAACTATCAACAAGCCTAGCCACTCGCATCTTAGCGCTGGAAGCACCCCCTCTTTGACTCTCCTCAAACATATTCTTGTCCAAATATGCCCTATTAGGACTACTTGCACATTCAGTCTGTTCTTGAACTAAGAAATGTTCCAGAAGTCTCTGAACTAAATCCACATCATATGTTGTCTCACTTTTATTGTAAGATGGTATAAGAAGATCTGACAAGGTTGCCTGCTCGAACTGCATACCAACGCGTTTTTCAAGCTCATTTACTAAAGCATGAGCTACTTTTAGCTTGTTAGCCATCCTCAGAAGCCTCAACAGGAAGCTGCAGGAAACACTGTCCTTTTGGGGTGGAATTATACTAATCAGGCTCTCAATTATCATTCTTTGATCTTTTGCTTTTATTGTATCAGGCTCTTCTTTATTCCCTGCAACTATCAAGTGGAGCCCACCTTTCCAGCTTCCACTACCGCCACCACTGCCACTGCTGCTGCCACCGCTGCTCTCTCTGCAGATATTCCCATTGCTGAAATCATCCAACATAGGTTCACCACCAGCATCCTTGATTAGTCCAGGAAGCCATTTGGATGCGTACTGAATAATCGCAGCACCAACTAATTCAAACCTCATTCCTTTAACTTTAATGGCTGTTATTACACGAACAAAGTGATCGATCCTAAGGATTGAGACATCCTCAAACCACCAATCAGGAGGCACTTGGATTGCCCTGCTTGGACTCGAGTCCTTAAGATCATTCCATTTAGGGCTAGAAACCTTAGAAGGTCTCCCTGTGTAATTCCACCTTATTCCCTTTGGATTAGCACAAGCCTTCCAAGCAATAGACTCGCTACACCTACGAACAATCTGAAGGTTTTCTGCCCAAGGTGAGAGCTTCTCACAGCTCTTTAAAACAATGATGGAGTCTCTCCAAGATGAGAGAACTACATAGCTTAAGAAAGCCTCAGTTTTGAATATGAGGTTTCCTTCTTCTAAGTCTTCTGTCATTTCCAGATACTCTGCAGCACATCTTAGTCCTGATATGTTGGATGCTGTTAGATCAACCGCGATTCCATAGCAGAATTTTGCTGCTAGCTCGAATGACTCAGCTCCTCCAGGAAGATCATTCAAGTTTATCTTGTTTACTTCTCCTTCATGGTTATCATATATGATCCTACTCAATCTTCCACACCTTGAAATCAAAGGGTACTGCAGATTTAAGGATAATCAGTTAATTACACAATTTACCTTGTCTGTATAACATGATCACGATCTACATAAATCTAGACAAACAAGCATTTAAATTGATTAGTGAATTTGTTTATAGGACCATCAATCTAGAGAACGAGGTCTCGGGTTTTAATGTATGCAGCCTTATCTCTATATTTGAGGGAACTATGTGCTTACAAGTGATATGACTCTTAAGAATGGAGGTAAGAGATGGAACCAATTCTCCCTGTGTCTCAATCTGGAAGAATATCCATGGACCATGGTACATCCGGTTGTACTATGCACAAGTTACCTCACTGATTTTTTGTTTTTGCTAAATTACTTATATGGAGCTACCCCAAAATCCCAAATGCACATGTTACATCATCCAAACTTATAAACAACTCTGCATTAATAGATTCTCACATGTCAGATTTACAAATTATACACAAAATTGTTTGTACTCAATTGTACTGACAATTTTTGGTTAAAAACAATTCCATAGAGGCAGATTAATCACATATTAGACCTGAAGTGTTACCTAATTCCCTAATCACCCCACAAATTGCGAACCGAAAAAGCGAATTATAACATCAAAATGGTGTATTTATGGTCTAATTTAGCAAATTAGGTAGCGAATTCTGAACATATGTGCAATCGCATACCAGTGAATCAGGTAACAGTCCTAGACAGATATTATCCTCAAATACCTGCTTGTGGCTGGGGTTGCAAGTTGATATAGTTGTATGCAACAACCTAATCTTTTACATTTCTACAGTTGAAAATACTTCTTTTTTTTCAGAAAAGACTATTAATTGAAGATAATGAGTTAATTGATGTGAAATTCAGTCAATTCACTCAATATGACTTCTATGATGCCTCCTAACAACAATTAGTACAAAATACTTGTACTAAACATAATTTAGCAAATAATTACCTTGTGTAAGTGAAAATTAACTTCACCAATATGGACCAGAAGATCACTTGGAACATCAGTTGCAACAAACCTTCATACACAACATCAGAAAAAAAATGTCAGAGACCAAGAAAGGTTAACAGTCACGTTGATAATGTAATCTGAACTAGTAAGGTGACAATTAAATCTATTATGTATACATACCATGATTGACCTCTTTGCTCAAAGCCGTCAGTCTTAACACCATGTTTGGCAGGAACATGAGCTCCATTTCCATAATCTCTCCCTCCAAGAGACTCAGTTTCAGAGTCCCACATAGTTTGTGAAACTGACAAGCTGCCTCCCAAACAAGGTGGAATATTTTCTTATGAAATTAAAATGTAGAAATATATTGCAAGAAATATAACATGAAATGTGAAGTTGTAAACATGGGCCTTGTTTGGAATTATTTAAAACCCAGCAAAAAATTGTCGGAATTTTTTTCACTGATTTTCAAAATATTCTTGCAAAACACAGGCTGTTGAATGATGGGCTAAATTTGCCTGCCAATTCTTGCATAATTCTTTTCTTACTAGTTCTGGATTTCTGCAACTTGAAATTTAAAGAAAGTTTCTGTGTGTGTGTGCAGCAGCCATAAGTGGGAGATCCAGCTTTTGCTTTGTCTAGCTTTCTTATGCTAACTTTTACATTTTGGAGCTTTTATGGTCACATAAAAATTTAATCTTTTCTCTGTTCACTGAAATTGGTTAAGTTGTTGAATATGTTATGCCAAGTTGCCAACTAAGTACAGTACTTCGTAGGAGTTGGTCTGTAACTGTACTTATCATACTATTACTGTGTTACAAGTACAATAACCGGTCGAGTTCTCTTCACCTAGTTTAGGTCGCATTCTCTTCACCTAGTTTAGGTCGCATTCTCTTCACCTAGTTTAGGTCTCATTCTCTTCAACTTATAACACTTAAACTTTTCTGAATTGATTTTTATTGGAACTAATTAAACCAGACTTGATTAAAGTAAACTTACATAAGCTTATTGAAATTTGTTAGACTTGATCAGACCTAATTTCAATAGAGTAAACGTATAAGACTTGATTGAAACTTGTAGACTTAATAGGACCTTATTGCAACTTATTTGGACAAACTCTCCCTAAAACTTTTTTTAAAGTGAAGAGAACGCACCATTTTGATAATTACGACATACTATGTATTGAAACTGATTTTTGATTACCAATCTTTCAAATTTAGTGTCTAGCTACAAGTTACTTTGTGGAGATTTGAACCCCCTTTATCTTTCTCCTCATTTCTAAGAGTTGAACTAATTTACCTCAAGAGGAGTGGATCCAGTAGAGTAGTAATTCTTGTTGAAGTAAAGCTTGAAAAAGGTCCACCCAATAGGGACTGGGCGGTTGGCGCCGATGTAAAGTGAAACTGGATGGTTAATTCGCTCGATTGGGCGAATTAAAAAGTTTTTGGTCAGTTTAACGCACGCTTAACCGGATGGAGACCAAAAGTCGTCTTTGACTTTGCTTCCTCGTGATTCCTTTTGTAATAACTCTTTTAATTTTCGTTTAAGGGATTTTATTTTTCTGAGAATGTTGAGTTATTGGTGGTTATTCCTCTTGATTAAGGGGGTTACCAACTGTTCATAATCTAAGATTAATTCCACTGATTGTGGTCATTGAACTCACTTGAGTTCTTTGGTTTTCTAGAGCTGTTTTGATTCCTGCATTAATATATACTTGTATTTCTGGCTTTGTAAACATAACTAGCTTTTGAGCTCGTTCATTGAACGTGCAATTACATAGTGCTTATCAACCTGACTTTTAAAGTGCTAATTTTAATGAGGGTTTGTGATTTTAGTGAGAATATATGATTTTTATAGAGATGAAATTTGAAAATTGAAAAAAAAAATATAAATTAGATGGTGAATTAATATTAAGTGTTAAAGAGGTTGAATGAATATATATAAATTAAATGGTGAATTGATGTTGAATGAGGAAGATGAAGTGAAAGAGGTGTTGAATCTATAAAATATTTCGTATAACAAACAACAAAAAGAAAAATTGGGAAAAAAATAAATTTTATGGATGAAAGATGAGGTTATACGTGTCATCTAACCGTCTATGATTTTCCTTTTAAAATACTATGTGTAGGTTGTTATCTCTTTCTCTCCTCTTTTTTTCTTCTCTTTTTTGGACATAAGTTTTAATGACTGCATCTCACACCCAAGAGTGTCATTGCGTGTTGAGAGTTGTGTAAACATTAGGGAACAAATCGGTGAATACCATTGTGTATCCCGATTGCACCGAATCTCGTTTCAAGGCAATGGTTTGGTTACCATGGCACAACAAGTTCCGTAAGATTATTCTACTTTCTTGTTCTACAATTTAGTCTTGAAACCCTCTAAATTCAACCATTCTTATCAAAATAAAACTTTATAATCAGTCTCATATGTACTTAGTAATATACAACTGATTTTACATAGAAAATTAACATCGGGGTAGCCTGAGGGTGATACTCCCTCCGTCCCTTTTTATTTGCGTTTGATATCATGCACACGAATTTAAGCATAATAAAAAGAGTTTTGTTTTTTTTCTTCTAATTAAATACTCCGTAATAAAAAAAATTATGGTTTCCTCATTTAAGTAAGGTGAAGGAATGAGAAAAAATGAAGTGAATTCAATGTCGAGTATTTATTAAATTTGGGTACATTTTTTTAGTGGAATTTTGAAATTAGGGGTGCAAACGAGCCGAGCCGAGCTTTACCCTGTTCATGTTCATTTAACTTATGCGAGCTCGAGCCCGAGCCCGAGACCGAGCTTTTAACCGAGCTCCAAAATCAGCTCAAGCTGTTCGTTTAAAAGATTTTGTGTTTGCGAACGGCTCATTTATTAATCGAGCCGAGTTTATAAACGAGCTTTTTTCATGAACGAGCTTTCTTAAACGAGGTTTGGAGTATAACCACTTGAAAATCTAACAAATTTTAATCATATATAATAATAAAGATTAAAGTACATTACTTTATTTGATAAACAAACTAATAATTTAGAAATAGTCAAAGAGCACTAATTTAACAATTAAAATTTATTTCAAAATATTTTTATTCTATTATGGATTTCATAAGTCAAAACCATGATTTTTATATATATTTACATTTGAAAAACGTATATATGGTAAAATATGGTACATAACATAACTAGAAGAACTTGTTCACGAACATAAATAAACGAGTTGTTCATGAACATAAATGAACAAGTTGTTCATGAACTTAAATGAACGAGCATACCTATGTTCATGTTCAAGTTGTTTATTAAACGAGCTTCAAAAGTTGTTCAAGCTCGACTCGTTTAACAAATAAACGAACATGAACGAGCTTTAAACGAACCCGAGTAATTTATTGACCGACTCGGTTCATTTGCACCCCTAATTGAAATGAAATATTCAAACTTAAAGAATAAAACGGGAGTAATGTGTTTGGGACAAACAATTAAGTAAACCTTGAATGCCAATTATCCTTTGTGCATGGGTCCCTCAATAATGTGACTTTTTCACTGATTAATTCTTGGATGGATTAACACAACTGGAAGCTTGGTTTAATTTTAACATTTGCTCTCTTCTGGAAATATTGGATTTCTGACATTGTGCTACCCTACTTTGATGTGGCCAACTTCAATTGTGTCCACTGTCGTCTCTTATTCATTTATGTTTTTAATTTTCTTTTAAAATTTGTCTCTCGTCTATCTTGTTGTTCTTGACGGTTCATTATCTAATCAATTAATGAGTCAATTAATGAATCATTTTGCTTTCTCACAAGTCTTCAAATTGATGGAGTGGTTTTTGGTTTAAATGTCATTATGTTTATGACAGAATGTGTGTTACAAATATATTTTCTCCGCTAGGTTGGGAACCCTATTGCTATCCAATACACAATACTTTATTCGAACATCCGCTTCCACCCTTCATCCTGTCATTTTTAAAGTGTATAGCATGTAAATCTAGGTTGAGTGATCCGAGAGGTCCCAATTTCATAGGACAATTTTAATTTAACTTAGTTTAACTTTATACTTTCCAATCCACAATTTTAATAATTATAATTTGTAAAAGATAAATTTATATCTAGAAAGTACTCCATACAAATCAAATCGAAAAGGATCTATCTAAAGTAATTATTATGGTTTCCTTATATATACATACGGAATAAATTAAAAAAAGACGGCAAACAGAGGTGTTGAGAATAGCGCCAATTTAGGGTATGAATTTTTTTTTTCTACTCATTCTGACTTATCTCAGCAAAACTAAGTTCGTTTAAGTCCAGATAAGTAACATAGTAAATATAAGTTTAGTGAACTATTCTTGTGTGAACCTGGTCCATATTAAAATTATTGTGGACCAAAGGTTCACACGTACCAACAGTCCCGATCAATCCCAAACAAATACTCCCCTATTCAAGTCGCATCTCTCAACTCTCGCACAATCGCACTAAACCCTCTTTTTTCACCCACACTTTCTCTCTCTTATGACAAAACCTCATTCCCAAATCAAAATCATAAAAGACAAACCGAAGAAGCAAAATGAAAAATCAAACATCTGAAATCGATCTCCACAAAGCCATTAATAGAGTTTCAATCAAGAAAATATCATAATGAAGGTAATTTAAACGGAATTGAAAACCTTTTTTTTTTTTTTTTATTGTACTAAGAATTCAATCAAAATTTGCAAATTTTATTTAATTTTGAACGAATTGGGAGCGGATGAAGCTGGTATTGCATCCGCATTCGGTTTTCTCTTTGGGAGTGTCGTAGGAGAGGTTATATTTACTTATAAAGATCTTTTCTATTTATTTCCAATTGTTAACTTTGTTTAGTTTCTCGTGGATTTTAATTTTGATTTTCAAATGATAACGTAGAATGTTATCCCCCATTTTTTTTACAATCATATGATTACCTTTGAGTTGAATCTTTTCTCTTTAATTTTCATAATCAATCCAAGCTTGAGGATGACATTATTATTGTACTACTTCATTTAATTGTGTAAATTTTGTGGCCTTTTCAAGTTTTAACAAACAATGACCTTCTTTTGCACATAGTGCCCCAATTTAACTGTAATAATCTTGTTTAAACATATAGTGATCACAATTACAGTACAATCATCATTTTAATAATGTCACTATAAGAAAATTCAGTTTACTTTCAATTCAAAAGGGTGTTTATTTGCTGAAGGGTCACTTCGAAAGAAAGAAGGTCACTATAGGAAGAATAAGTGTTATTTTGATTCAAAAGAGTGTATATATATTTTAAGGGTCGCTATGAAAAGAATAAGGTGTTTATCTTGTATAAGGGTTATATGTAAATTGGTCACTATAGAAGAATAATGTTACTATATGCATCTAATTAAAAAGGGTGTTAATATCTCGTTGAATCAATAGCCTATGTAGAAATTGAACCTACATCTAGGGCTGTGCAAAACTATCCGAAAAACCAAAAACCCGAAAATCCGATCCGAAACCGATCCGATTATTAGGGTACCCGAACCGATAATAATTTCGGTTTGGGTACCTGATCCGAATCTTTGTTAACGGGTCAGTTAACCGATACCCGTTAACAAAGTTTCGGGTACCCAAATTACCCGAAAAGACTAAAAATCAGTTTTCATTTTCTTTTAAAAAGCGCTGAAATGTTATACCTTAGCCCTTAGGTCGCAAATAATGTTATACCCTGATTCTCTTTTACTAATGAAATAACCTAATTCCTTTTTACAGCCGCTCATCCTCTCTCAGGCTCTCACTCCCTTTCTCTCTCTTCTCATTCTACAGATCTGAGATACCCATCATCTCCTCTGTGAGTCTTTGATCTCATACTACTATTCTCCATCATAACCTCAACACTTAAAATATTACAATCTCAAACACTCACTACTCACCGTCGTTCACCACTTCGTGGGAGTTTTCAAGGTAAATTAGATCCATTTTAACCTTAAATGCCATTAATTTCAGAATTTTCGACCAAAAACTTTGTAGAATTAGCTCATTCAAGAGCTTAACTTTTTGTTGTTTTCTTGATGCTCATTCAGTCTAATTGTTATACCTCTGAGTTCTTGAGATTTACAAATGTAAAGATTTAGATGATTGATTCTTTGTTTTTACCCCTTTTCATTTTGCTGTTAGCAACATTATATATGATGAGGGAAGATACAAGGAGACAATGATGTGTTTAAGAGATAAAGATGGTCCTTCATATTACGCAACGAAGCAAGAAGAATGAGACTCAATCAAGGCGGCGAGTGGAGTGACACCATCAAAGGGTTAAGAGATACTCCATAGAAGGATTAGGCTGTTTGTAGTTTCGTACCTATGGAAGGACCGATTGTTATTTATAATTATTTAAACTTTTATATTTTTATTGTAAAAAAATGCTACATGTTAAAAATTGTGAATAAAAATATAAATTTAAACAAAACTCAAATAATCGGTTAGTTTGGATAATTGGATCGGGTATCCGGATATTCGGGTACCCGAATTTCGGGTACCCGTTTCTTATCGGTTCGGTTTCGGATATCGGTTTCGGCGTTATCGGGTTTCGGGTAACCGAACCGATAAGCTTATCGGTTCGGTTACCCGAACCGTGCTCACCCCTACCTACATCCTCTATCTCATTCAACATTCAAGGACACAATGCTCGACCAATTGAGCTAATAGGCTTATAGACACCATGAAAGGTATCTAATATCATATGCATCAAAATCAGTGGGTACAGTTTCGACGAATTTGACATCAACTTCCATAGAAGCACCAGGAAATGGTTGATTCCAACCTTGCATGTAATCGGATTAGCTTTGATAAAGTTATTTGAAGGTTATACTTTGTACAATAATTGAATTTTCAACTTTGAATTTTGATTTTTAGGATTCCCTTAATTGAGGAGACTTTGAATTTTTATTGTATTAAGGTGGCCGGGCCTCAGAATGAGGTTGCCTACGTGTCCCATGAAGGAATCAGGCCTAACGTAGTTCTAACATACAGACATTTTTGAATTTGAATTTTGAATTTTGAATTTTGAATTTAGACATAGAACTTCTTGAGCTGATCCAGGTTTGTCAAAGAACGGAACTCAGTCCTATCGACATCTGTTAATTCGACTGCTCCTCCGAAAAGGATTTTCTTGACAATGTATGGCCCGGCCCAAATGGGTCTGAATTTTCCCCTTGGGTCCATGATGCTCTTGCGAAGGGTTTTCAGGACAAGCTCGCCTTCCTTGATGTTTCGGGTTCTGACCCTCTTGTTGAAATGTCTGGCCACTCGGCGCTGATAGACTTGTACATGGTGAGCGGCTTGGAGCCGACGCTCATCGAGCATGACTAGCTCGTCATATCTTTCCTGTACCCATGCAACCTCTGGGATTTTGCTTTCGAGGACTATCTTTAGAGAAGGTATTTCCAGCTCGATTGGTTGTACTGCTTACATTCTATAGACGAATGAAAACGGGGTTGCGCCAGTTGAAGTGCGAATTGAAGTTCGATACCCCCACAATGCAAAGTGCAGCTTCTGGGGCCAGTCTTTGTAATTTGTTGTCATTTTCATAATGATGGTTTTGACATTCTTGTTGGCTGCTTCGACTGCCCCATTAGTCTGCGGGCGGTAAGGCGAAGAACGGTGATGTTGAATTTTGTACTCGGTGAATAGATCTTCACACTCTCCTTGGAAATGGGTTTCCTGGTCACTAATGAACTCGTGAGGAACTCCGTATCTGCATATGATTTTTTCTTGTATGAACTGGGCCACTTTCTTGGAACCCAATGTTAGGTTATGATACATATGACAATTCATAAATCATGCGGAAAAACCATAAAGCCAGGAAAGCATATTATTTACACATAATCATTTAGCATAGTTTAGATGCATACACTTTGTTGCGTGCCTTCCCTAGCTGCGCCCGAACCGAACAAGAACAAGTCTTTAGGACTCCAAGTGTCGTCCCTCCGTAGATAGTCCACAGCACGTCCAGATCCGCCTTAAGCTTGACCAACTAGGATCGCCCTTAAGGTACTTAGAATTTTCGGCTAATGTAGGCAATTATATGACTGAATTTTTGCTCTCAAAAATCACTTTGAATACTTGAATACTCTAATTGTATCTATAAATTATGACCCTAGGCACCTATTTATAGAGGTATGGAAAAGGAACTGGAATCCTATTAGGATACGAATTAATTAAGCTAGAATCCTAATAGAATTCTTATTTAATTAATTCATCCTTTTAGGTTTAGGAATTTAATCATATGTCGAAACCTGATAGATTTAGGATTCGTATAGCACACAAACACACACACGCACGCACAGCAGCCCACGATGGGCGCCATGCGCGCGCGCGCAGCCCGCGAGCTCGCAGCCCATTGCCACGAGGCCCACACGCTGCCGCAGCGTTGGCGCGCGCTGGGCCTGCCTTGCGGTGGGCCTGGCGCAGCCTTGGCTGGTGCGTTGTGGCGCGCTGGCTTGCTGGGCGATGGCCGGCTTCGTGCTGGGCCTTCGTCTGGCAGGCCTTCGTCTGGCAGGCCTCGTCCGATGCTAATTCGTACGATACGCTTCTGATTAATTTCCCGATTCCGGAATTCATTTCCGATACGAACAATATTTAATATTTCCGATTCCGGAATTAATTTCCGTTTCGAACAAATATTTAATATTTCCGTTTCCGGAATTATTTTCCGATTCCGATAATATTTCCAATTCTGACAATATTTCCGTTTCCGGCAATATTTCCGATTCCGGCAATATTTCCATTTCCGATAATATTTTCCGATACGTACCATGTTTCCGTTTCCGGCAACATCTACGACTTGGATAATATTTATATTTCCGATACGATCCATATTTCCGTTTCCGGCAATATCATCGTTTCCGGAGCATTCATTTCTTGCCTGTGACGACCTCAGCGCCCACTGAAACCAAGATCCGTCGATTCCGAATATCCATAGATGGAGTATTTAATGCCATTAAATACTTGATCCGTTTACGTACTATTTGTGTGACCCTACGGGTTCAGTCAAGAGTAAGCTGTGGATTAATATCATTAATTCCACTTGAACTGAAGCGGCCTCTAGCTAGGCATTCAGCTCACTTGATCTCACTGAATTATTAACTTGTTAATTAATACTGAACCGCACTTATTAGACTTAACATAGAATGCATACTTGGACCAAGGGCATTATTTCCTTCAGTCTCCCACTTGTCCTTAGGGACAAGTGTGCATTTCCTAATTCCTTTGTCGCTCGATGCTTGCTCTTGAACATAAGGTAAGAGTTGTCATCCTTATTATGTCCAGAGGTGTTCCTCGGTTTCAGAGTTCAACTGATCAAATAAACAGATAATCATAGCCTATGATTCATCCGAGCACGGCCATGCATTTCACAGTTTCTAGCTCTCCGAGTGGCCTTGTACAACTTTTAAGCATCTCATCCCGATTTATGGGAGGACAATCCCAATCTTGCGATCTTGAGATTAGACTTCGTTTGATAGGTGATTACCTGAGCGTTGCCTTTATAGCCTCCTTTTACGGTGCGACGGTTGGTCAACGTCAAAGCAACCAGTTCTCAAACAAGTAATCTCAAATCACTCAGGTATTGAGGATTTAGTGTCTAATAATTTTAATGAAATTTACTTATGACAGATTTTCATCTCTTACAGTAAAGTTTCATAGGTCTTGTCCGATACTAGTCTTCCCAAAGTAAGTATCTATGCAAATGATTATGACATTGCCATGTCCACATAGTTCAAGAAACAGAACTACTAGTCATCTTGCATTCTAATCGTCTAACAATTTCTATGCGTCCAATTTTATAGAAAACTCCGACTAGGGACCATTTTCAACCTTTGACATTCAAGTTCACTTGATAGACATTTCTTAGTCACAAGACTGGTCCTGACAGTCTATCTTGAATATATCGTCAAATTTGAAGGGACTCATCATTTAATACTAAACCAAGATTAAATGGAATATGAAAATACATTTCATATATGATAAATGTTCAACCCCAATGTTTTATAACCATGGGCCTCAAACCCATCTTTAAAACAGTTCATGGAATTCAAAGCTATGCTTGATTTCCAGTGCTACAACGTGAGTGTTGCTTCTCACTTGTTGCATAGGTTTAGTTATCATGCTTTTCCAATCTTAATATCCTTTTCATCGAATGTTCTTCGAGATAGATGATAAGATCTTTTGAGTATGTTTACTTTGTGATCTAGTCTTTTCTTGCTTCAAGAGTGGTTCTACGTATTTTTCAATGAAGAACCATCAAGCCATCAGACATGTGATCTACACAAGTTCAGTGAAGAACTCTTTAACATAAACAACCCTATTTTATTGCTTCTTAGGCAATAAGTACTTTTACTTCAACTTTATAGGTTGCTAGTGATGCTTTGTTTGGAATTACTTATCCAAGCAGTTCACAGATATGTGGAATACTTTCCAACTGTATCTTAGAACATAGAAATTAATATTTTAATATCCCACGCAACAACTCATGGTCTCTAATCCATGTTGCCATCTCAAAACACGATGCTCTATAGCTCGTCCTTATCAATGGTTAACTCCAAAGGGTCTTGCTTGATCCTTTTCCAGTGTTTATGCGTGTAGCATCAATATTTAGCATATCTTTATTTCCTTGAATCAAGAACTATTCCTATGTACCTTTTCAAGTACCATAAGTATTCTTGATCTCAATCTAGTTGATCTTCACTTAGATCTATAGAGATTGGTATATGTTCGTCATGCCTAAAGCCATACGATACGTTTTGGCGATCCTCAGATTATATCATACATGATAAATTCTTTTGCAAAATAATTCCCAATTGAATTCTATTCATGTAACTTTAGCTCATCTAGTTTCAGTAGATACTAAATCCAGCTAAATTCTTTGACATATAATATAGGTTAAGAATCTTACTTAGATCCTTTGATGTTTAACTTAGTAAATGCTTATACATAGTTCAAACATTCTTTACTTAGATTTATTCACATGGGTCGAATATCTCCAATGGAGGCATTCGTGTTTGATTTAGTAAATGCCATTACTTAATCCAAAACATTAATATAAGATCTTTGTAAATAGATCTTAATACCCATTATGTACTAAGTTTCGCCTTGGCCCGTCATTGATGAATAATTTCAAATCTAAGTCATTAGCATTTGAATGTTATTTCACAATAGAGAGATATGTGTATGATACACATAGGACCAATTAAGTTTTACGTACTCCCACTAAACTTCCTATATATCTATAAGAATCATGTACATTTTATGAAACTAAAATACTTATTAGCTTCACTAAAATACAATTCCAATTCCCAATTGCTTGCTTAAATCTGTACTTAGATTTCATAAGTTAGCATTCCTTTTCAAGCATTTATTTGGATCCACAAATCCTATGACATGCCATGTACATAGTTTTCTTCCAACATTTGATTGAGGAATACGTTTTGTCATCCAATTGTCATATGTACCAATATGCAATCATTGCTTGAGTTATAGACTTGAGCATTACGATTATGCATGAGGTTTCAACACAATCCATGCCATGAATTTGCTTGTAACCTTTAGCAACTAATCTAGCTTTGTGTGTGAACACAATTTCATGTTTGATGGTTTTTATCCTTAAAACAAACTTGCAACCAATAGGTGTGAAACTATTCTTGCAAATCAACAAAATTTCAATTTTGTCATCAAAACATTGATTATGTTTTATGGCCTCTAACCATTTAAAACATTTGAGTCTATATATGGCCTCTAACCATTTTAGGGAATCTGGGTTTCGTCATAGCTTTCTTACAGGTCACAAGCTCATTAATCTACATGATAATAGTTTTACTGCAAGTTGTAGGTTTCTTCACTGTCTAATAGAAGAATTGTATAGTTTCAGTGACCTGAACTCCATGTTTCTTCACTATAGAAGAATCTCATAGTTTCAGTGATTTGAACTCTATGCCTACTTGGGTATAGAACATCAAACAACAGAATATCAATAGCCACTTGAAAGTCCTTTGAATATTCTGTTATCTTTGAAGCACTTGTAAAGTCTTCTAAGAGAAGTCTATTCTTTAAAGCCACTTCTAAAGTCCTTAAAGAATACGTGTTCGGATTTTCTAAAGAACTTCGAAAAGCCTCCGGAATGTCCGTTTATGTTTGTTGTTCGCCTCGAAGACTTTCGAGGTCTATTTTCTCCCACTTGTCATTTTGGAAACGGATCCCAAAAGGACATTATTTCGAGCAAACAAACATTATGTTCTCAAAAATTCGTGGTAGAAACAATACCCTTGTGTCTCATTTGAATAAATCACAATGAAACATATATCTATACTTGGGCCTTAGTTTGTTAAATAACAAACACTAAGCTCCAACTAGTTTAGGAACTCTTTAGATATATTATGAAAAGATATTCTGAAATTATTTTTCAATAGCTTTGACGAATTTGGTTTAGTTTGGTGGTAGTTGAGCATTTTTGTTTTAGAAATTATAGGAAAATTCTTTATGATTCATCATTGATCGAATCAAGTACTAATTGACTTCGATCATTCCAACTTAGATATGCCATATCTTATGGAGCTAGATCGTGAAATTACAACACACAATCATTGATGATCATATTTGGTCTCAAGTAATCATTAACATGATCTATCCTAGATCTTTATGATTTCTTGCCAAGGGGATTTTTATACTTCTGAATCTTTGAACTAGCCAAACAGATTCAAGTTTATATCACTTTGAGTAAATAAACCTATATTCACTCAAATCCATGTGAAATAATAAAGTCATAAAATCTTTCTTTAGCTTTGAATTCTATTGTCTAGGCGTTCTAACAATAGTTCATATCTTTTGTTACTTTCAACAAGTAAGACTAGCTTGTCTTGAATGATCTAGAAATCAATCAACTTTCAAAAGTCCATAAAAATAGAGCTTTTGAATGTTAACTTGTTGATATGGTCTAAGCAACAATGCCAAAGATTAATGGAACTCAAATCAAGGGTTTGATTTGAACCTAGTAAAGTTTTTATTTAAAGAGTTGTTTGTTTTAATCAAGCATATTGACTCAAACCGTAAATGACCATTTCATTCAAATAAACAAACAAACAAGCATTGTTTTCGTTCTTCTGAATGTGAGTCTTTCTGTGTTTGAAGCAGAAATTTAGGTATGCTGATTATGGAACAAAATAGCCATTAAGTTCCAGCCTTTGAAAGGACTTAAAACAAACTAGATCACCCTACAACTAATGTAGCATTGCCATGCTTCATTTCCCACTTGTAGGTCATTAGTGTAGCCTAGCTTCCATTGTTTGAGTTATTACCGAAGTAAGAACCTCAAGCGGTATATGATACCAAGGAAGTTTGATTGCTAGGTCACTTCTCTTTAAACATAAACTTATAGGTAGAAACGGAATCGTAAATTCCTTTCATTTGTTCCTCGTTTTCCTATTTCTTGTACCCTTTCTTATAGTCTTAAGAATTGAATTCTTTAGTGTTGACTTTTATACTTTGTTAGACATGTCCAATGTCACCCCAACAAGGTTTTTACCATTTAATTTATGTTGAATATTAAGTTTCAACTAGATGATCTTACCAGAAGCTTCTAAAGTTCTCTAAGCATCGATCTATTCGAATGTCTAGGGACTAGACTCATTCGAGAATTAAATGGACAAAGATATTAGGTTGTTTAACCATTGGTAAAGCTGAGCGTATTAAACTCAATGCTTTATGATCTCAAAACTACAGTGTATTTTGAATTCACAAGCACCAATTGGTTTGCCATTCGACTTTGATGTTCGAAAACAACCATAAAAGTCGCTATAAGAAACGTACATTTTAAATTGCTCACTTTCTCTCATTTCCGTGAATCGTTCTTGGATTCACTACCAATCGAGGAAATTTACTGTTACCTTTCTAAAAGGATTTATTGCAGTGCAAGATATTTAATTATAAACAATAATTAAAACATACATTGAAGCATGCAAAGTCTAAACATTTATCATGAATAATAACTTGAAAATGAAAGCAATCATGCAATTTAAACAAGTCATTAGCATTTTATTCGAATTATGTGTTCCGGCAGGTGTGAATAAAATGATTCCAAGACCCTAAAACCATTGAAGAATTAAGCACAGTTTGTCGACTCAATTCTAAAACATTTTAGGTAAGCAAAAACCTTTTGCTAATAGTCTAGAAACTATTCTTGGTTGATAGGCACGTCTAAGAACTTATTAGGTAAA
This sequence comes from Spinacia oleracea, assembly GCF_020520425.1. Lineage (NCBI taxonomy): Eukaryota > Viridiplantae > Streptophyta > Magnoliopsida > Caryophyllales > Amaranthaceae > Spinacia > Spinacia oleracea. The sequence continues at coordinate 178,487,425 of NC_079490.1, read as the reverse complement.
CCTATCGATTTTGCCACGACATAAAATGACTCCTTACTTATATCGTTGAGTTTCACCAAAACTAACATGTACTCACAATTATTTGTGTACCTTTCCCCTTTAGGACCAATAAGTAACACCTCGCTGAGCGAAAACTATTACTAGATTGATGTAAAGGATATCCAAGCAAGTGTATATTTTGGCATGGCACCTTATAACTCAATTTTTAAGTTTGGAACTTAAGGCTCTTACTATGTTGGTTAGATTTTAAGTGAACTAAAATCCTTAATCATGCAACATAATCAAGCTTTTGATCTCATGCATTTTAAGACATATTTAAAAGCAATAAATAACTTAAAACATGCATAAGATAAATGTGATCTAGTATGGCCCGACTTCATCTTAAAGCTTTAACTTCAAAGTCCGTCTTGAAAATCTCCGTGGGAGGCACCATTTTCTTTAAATAGGATAAGCTATAATTAAAAACTAATTACAACTATTTGATGGTACGCAGACCATATTTGAATCGAAAAACAACTTTGGTACTTTAGACCAATTACATTCAAATTAATGGTATGCAGACCATATTTTCTATCCTATTTGGGCCATACTAGTCACTTCATAACCTGCAAAACAGTACATATACAATATATACCATTCACCCATTCATTATCATGAATGGCCCATGATATGTGCGTTTTATATAATATTTTCACCCCCGTCCCTTAGTAATTTCATGCGTCAAATGAGCTCCTAGGAGCCATTTTAGTACTAATCTGTGTATTTTAGTGTGCCGTGAGTTTCAGGAATACTTAGTGAGAAATTGGTCTTGTTAGGCCCGTTTCTTGATGATTAGGCCACTACAGGATCCCGAGGGAGTTCAGGACGACTTTTGTCGACTTACGGGAGCCCTGGATGTTCATGATCGAGCCCCGGAAGTTAGACTAGGTGTTGTGGGCGAAGGGCGGATCACTTAGCCCTCCGCCCGGTGGATTGCCCCTCGCCCATCGGGCGAGCAAGCAGAGGAACAGCTCGTCAGAGGGCGCCCGACGGGCGGAGTTTCGCCCGGTGCCCACCGGGCGCCCATCAGAAGCAGCAGCAGAAGAAATCGCCCTCCGCCCGACGGGCGAGAGCCGCCCGACCGGGCGCGCGGAGAAGGTTTTCAGAGAATCGCCTTACGCCCGTCGGGCAGCCCTGCGCCCGTCGGGCGGACTTCGAGCTTTACGCCCGTCGGGCGGAGAGCCGCCCGACCGGGCGACGACAACCCAGGAGCCTTTTAGCGCGCGTTTTACTTTAGTATTTCCGGTTTTTGTTGGGCTTTTTGGGCAAAACTATAAATATAGCCCTTAGAATTTAGTTGGACATCTGATTATCTTATTACTTCATTATCTCATAGCCTAGTGTTAAAACACTTAGTTTTATTTCTCTAAGCTTAATTTTCTCTCTCTAATTTGTTCTAAACACTTAGTATTATTTTCAATCAAAAATCGAAGCTTTCAATTGCCATTGTTCTTCAATTAGGTATTATTCCTTATTTCAATTCTTTGTTTAAGCTTTAATTATGTTTTCAATCATGCCAATTGCTTTGCTTATTGTTAATATGTGTGAGTAGTTGATTTTCTAGGGTTTTGGGAATCCATGAACGAATGTGAAAGGATGATTAATTGTTGTTGATTGTTGGTTTAGCTGTTAATTCCTATTGATTGCCCTTATCTACTTTGCAATTAGATTTGCGCAGGTTTGATTGTATTAGTTTCGCAATATCAAATTAAGATTCGAGAGATGCAATTTGATGTTTAGGCTTGTTTCAATAGGTAGAATTGGGATTAATACGTAGCGAGAGCCCGTTAATTCTAAGTCTATGATTAGTATCGATTCGAGAGAGCATGCTAGTCTAATTAACTGTTTTATTGATTATTATTGATTGTTGTCATCCTGGAATGTTGTTCATCGGTGAACCTGTGCCCTAGACCTTTTAATATCTGATTTTTCCCTATTTTATTATCATCCTAGTTTCATTATACAAATCAACCTATATTCTTGTTTCCCAATAGTCTAGAATTGCCGATTAATAGTAGAAAGAACATTGTTTCCCTGTGGATACGATCCTTGCTTCCCTTGCTATATTTTTAGTTGGTGAACGTTAGGTTTATCTTTGATAGGAGTGCGATTTAGCACCCTTAGCCCAGCCCCAGCCACATCCCGAGGCCGCGCCTCGCACCCACCACAGGAGGGGAGGGCGTAGAGAGAGGGGGTCGGGACAGAGAGGTAGCCCGGCTCCACAGGGGGAGCATGGGTCTTCAGAGGAGTTAGGGGCCATTCATGAGAGGCTAGGCAGACTTGAGCTCGGTTTCCACGAGTTTGCCGCGGATCACCAGAGGACTATGTTCCCCTTCTATGATCAGTACGCCAGGCAGGGCTACATTGCCCCAGATCATCAGCACCCTTCCTGGTTCACTTACCCCACAGAGGGGTACGGAGCGCCCGGTTCCATGGGCACCTTCACGCCCACCCACTACGGGGGGTTTGGAGCAGGCAGCAGCGGCCACGGTGGCCATGATAATGATGGTGGTGATGGTGATGATGGCCAAGATCACCAGTGATGTTGTTGATGATGATGATGGTTCGGTACCCCTGAGCCAATGAGGACATTGTCTGATTTGGTTTGGGGGGGTTCACATTACCTGTATATACTAGGTATGTTTTTCTTTTCATTTCGTATTTCTTTATTTTTGTGTGTTTCTTTGGTGCGTTTAATGCGTTCTAAGATTAGTTTATCGCTTCGAAAAAAAAAAAATATATATAAAAACAAAAATACAAAAATACGTTCCGACGAATACAACATCATGCTTCCCTGTGCCCCTTGAACGAAAATTGTTTTGATTCTTGGTATGTGATGATGGGCAATGTAGATGTGTTAGCCATGATTTGATATTCGATTGCTTTGATGCCTTAACATGATTCAACTCCGACTAACTATTTGTGGACTTGGTGCTTGACTAGTTGACTTGGTTAGGATGTGTGATAGCTTCCTGGTGTGTCATTGATTTTGAGTATTGATTTGCAACTATTAGTAGTGTTTTATGACTCATATACATGCACATTGTGAAGGACGAAGGCATTTTTCTATTTAGGTAGCCTTCAGATGAGATTAGATACGTTTGTTCCCTCTTTTTCTACCCATGTTGTGCTTGTGCCATTTATTCGGTGACTAACCACATTACAAGCCCGTAAATTCCCCATTGGTTACTAGTCCCAAGCCTAGCTTGGGGGAGCTAATAGTAGTGAGGTGAGGGAGTTGTAGTGTGATACATTTTGTACATTTTGGGCATATTGAATATCGAAAAGGGAAGTTCTTCTTATCATGATTGTTGTTGAAAAAAAATGAAATGAATGAGATGAGGAGAATAAAAATTGTGTGAAGGTTCCAAAAGAAAGAAAAAATGAGATTGAGCAAAAAAAAAAAAAAAATAAAAAAAAAAAAAAAAAAAAATAAAAATAAAATTGTTATTGAATCAAGCTTTTGTCACTCCGGTATTACAATTTCTTATCTTCATGAGTGATTGGTTACAATTGTGAAATCAAGGCAAGAAAGTATAGTGTGGTTTGTTTGTTGTTTCATCATGTGTTGAGTGGGAAGTTGTGGTTGTGGTCATCATTTGTGGTTGACCATGGTTTTACTAGGATTTAAGCTCCCCAAAGCTAAGGCTTTAAGCTCACGTTTTACCCAAATTTACCGCACCTTTACCTAAGCCTATCATTACAAGCTTGAAAGACCTTCTGACCTTTGTGCATAGAGTTGTATTAATGTGAAAGTAGTTGTTTATCAATGCAAGTTATGACGTGACACATTACGAGTCGACTACTAGGTTGAGTGTATGTTTTTCTAAACACACGAGTGTGTAAGTTTGGGAGGGCATTGTTCACTTATATGTTGGGAGGAGAGCGAACGGGTACATCTTTTATCCGCCACATAAATGAGTGACGAGTGTGTGAGCACTAGTCTTGAATTCCATTGTGCATTTGTGGTTCGCTTTGCGTGACGATTGTTAAGGAGTATTAGCAATTGAATGGACCGGATTGGTTGACATTGATGCATACTTGTTAGATTTTACCTTGAATCATGTGTTCATTTTGAAATATGTTGGGGTGAAGTTGGTTTTGTGTTCATCGATGATTTCTTTGCTTAGGGACAAGCAAAGATCTAGCTTGGGGGAGTTTGATATGTGCGTTTTATATAATATTTTCACCCCCGTCCCTTAGTAATTTCATGCGTCAAATGAGCTCCTAGGAGCCATTTTAGTACTAATCTGTGTATTTTAGTGTGCCGTGAGTTTCAGGAATACTTAGTGAGAAATTGGTCTTGTTAGGCCCGTTTCTTGATGATTTAGGCCACTACAGGATCCCGAGGGAGTTCGGGACGACTTTTGTCGACTTACGGGAGCCCTGGATGTTCATGATCGAGCCCCGGAAGTTAGACTAGGTGTTGTGGGCGAAGGGCGGATCACTTAGCCCTCCGCCCGGTGGATTGCCCCTCGCCCATCGGGCGAGCAAACAGAGGAACAGCTCGTCAGAGGGCGCCCGACGGGCGGAGTTTCGCCCGGTGCCCACCGGGCGCCCATCAGAAGCAGCAGCAGAAGAAATCGCCCTCCGCCCGACGGGCGAGAGCCGCCCGACCGGGCGCGCGGAGAAGGTTTTCAGAGAATCGCCTTACGCCCGTCGGGCAGCCCTGCGCCCGTCGGGCGGACTTCGAGCTTTACGCCCGTCGGGCGGAGAGCCGCCCGACCGGGCGACGACAACCCAGGAGCCTTTTAGCGCGCGTTTTACTTTAGTATTTCCGGTTTTTGTTGGGCTTTTTGGGCAAAACTATAAATATAGCCCTTAGAATTTAGTTGGACATCTGATTATCTTATTACTTCATTATCTCATAGCCTAGTGTTAAAACACTTAGTTTTATTTCTCTAAGCTTAATTTTCTCTCTCTAATTTGTTCTAAACACTTAGTATTATTTTCAATCAAAAATCGAAGCTTTCAATTGCCATTGTTCTTCAATTAGGTATTATTCCTTATTTCAATTCTTTGTTTAAGCTTTAATTATGTTTTCAATCATGCCAATTGCTTTGCTTATTGTTAATATGTGTGAGTAGTTGATTTTCTAGGGTTTTGGGAATCCATGAACGAATGTGAAAGGATGATTAATTGTTGTTGATTGTTGGTTTAGCTGTTAATTCCTATTGATTGCCCTTATCTACTTTGCAATTAGATTTGCGCAGGTTTGATTGTATTAGTTTCGCAATATCAAATTAAGATTCGAGAGATGCAATTTGATGTTTAGGCTTGTTTCAATAGGTAGAATTGGGATTAATACGTAGCGAGAGCCCGTTAATTCTAAGTCTATGATTAGTATCGATTCGAGAGAGCATGCTAGTCTAATTAACTGTTTTATTGATTATTATTGATTGTTGTCATCCTGGAATGTTGTTCATCGGTGAACCTGTGCCCTAGACCTTTTAATATCTGATTTTTCCCTATTTTATTATCATCCTAGTTTCATTATACAAATCAACCTATATTCTTGTTTCCCAATAGTCTAGAATTGCCGATTAATAGTAGAAAGAACATTGTTTCCCTGTGGATACGATCCTTGCTTCCCTTGCTATATTTTTAGTTGGTGAACGTTAGGTTTATCTTTGATGGGAGTGTGATTTAGCCTGTCAGCCCACATAGCTGGTTAGTAAAACACATTATGCATCACATAAACATTTGCAGCAATTAATCAAGGGCACCAATAATCTACAAATTATTCAGTCCTTATTAATTCTAATCAAGTTGTTTTAAAAGGATTTGTAGACCTAATCAAGAGTTTATGACTAAAAAGGGGTTCCCACTTAAACCAATAAATTCATATGCTTTACTAATTTTAAACATAAAAATGTATTTCTAGTCTAACCGGAAACATACAAATTTAATTAAAATTTAAAGCTCATATAAATTTATAATTGAATCTAAAAAGTTTAATTTAATTTCAGTCGTATTTAAATTAATTCATGATTTTAATTTTAGTAAAATTATTTAAATAGATAAAATTTATTATAATTACAATATTCAAAATTAAAATCCAAGAAAATAATTTAAATTATTAATTTTAAAATTAATTAAAATTACGTAAACTGAAAATTTCAAATTAAAATTTCAAAACGATCTAATCGCAACGCAACAATCTCACGCAACGCACGCCCATGGGCCACACGCACACAACCATCGCTGGCCATGTGCGCGCAGCCCATGCCGCTGCGTCGCATCGCTGCTGCTCACCATCGCAAGGCATCACGCGAGCTGGTGCTCGCTGCGCGCGCCAGCGCTCGATGCACGCGAGCCATCGCTCGCTGCGCTCGCTTGCCAGCGCTCGATCCATGCGAGCCATCGCTCGCTGTGCGCCTGCCTTTCCCGCACGTGAGCTTGCGCTCATCGCACGAGGCAGCAGTATGCGAGCTGGCGCTCGCTGCGCGCGAGCCATCGACGCTGTGCGTAGCGCTCGTGGCACGCGAGCTTGCGCTCGCTGCGCGCGAGGCTCCGAATGCTTGCGCGAGGCAGTGCGCGCTGTGGCGCAGCACGCTTGCTGCCCACACGCGACTGCTCATGCCTTGCTCTCGCCCTCGCCCATTCGCCCATCGCACACAGCCCACGACACAAGGCAGGGCTGCTGCCTTGTGCTCGTGCACCATGGCCTTGCTCATTGCATTCGTACCGCATGGGCGACGAGCTCCCTTGCTCGTCGTCACATGCCAGCACTATACAACACCCCTTAAGGGTAACACGTAGCGTCCATTGCTTTGTGCGTGCAAGTTATATGAGCGAATCGCATGAAAATTTAAAATTTATATTCAAAATTAATGACAAATTAATAAATAATATTAATTTCATAATTTTAGGGCGAAAAATCGAAAATTTATTATTTAATTGATTTCCGATTAACATGGATTCAAGTCTAGGTCATAAAAATTTAAAATTTAACATAAATTTACAATTTTTATGGTGGTTTTTAATCATAGGTATCTAATTAAATTATAACTAATTATGAAAATCAAATTAATTCTAAATTATTCCAATTTTCAGCAAATTAATCATAATTACAAATTAGATTGCATAATTAACAAGGCTAGGCATTCAAACTTGTTAAACATATACAGTAGGTCAATCAAAAATTCAAGATTTATCAACAAGAATCGCAAATATTTAATTTAACATCTTAAATTTACGAAATTTTGCATTCGAAAAACTAAAACCTCCGAAAAGTCATAGTTAGGCTTCGAATTTGAGAATTCTGGGTTCGAAAAGTCAAAATTTTAGAATGCCTTTTACATGCGGAATTGACACAAAAATCACTCGATTTGGATGAGTAACGAAGAAACTGCCGAAAAACTGCGTACGTATAATTAAATAAACGCAATTTGCAATTAATTAACAATTACGAAAATTAATCACCCCTTTTAATTCTTGCAAATTTGTAATATTTAACCATGTTCATGCAATTTAGATTATGAAAATAATAAGAGGCTCGTGATACCACTGTTAGGTTATGATACATATGACAATTCATAAATCATGCGGAAAAACCATAAAGCCAGGAAAGCATATTATTTACACATAATCATTTAGCATAGTTTAGATGCATACACTTTGTTGCGTGCCTTCCCTAGCTGCGCCCGAACCGAACAAGAACAAGTCTTTAGGACTCCAAGTGTCGTCCCTTCGTAGATAGTCCACAGCACGTCCGGATCCGCCTTAAGCTTGACCAACTAGGATCGCCCTTAAGGTACTTAGAATTTTCGGCTAATGTAGGCAATTATATGACTGAATTTTTGCTCTCAAAAATCACTTTGAATACTTGAATACTCTAATTGTATCTATAAATTATGACCCTAGGCACCTATTTATAGAGGTATGGAAAAGGAACTGGAATCCTATTAGGATACGAATTAATTAAGCTAGAATCCTAATAGAATTCTTATTTAATTAATTCATCCTTTTAGGTTTAGGAATTTAATCATATGTCGAAACCTGATAGATTTAGGATTCGTATAGCACACAAACACACACACGCACGCACAGCAGCCCACGAGGGGCGCCATGCGCGCGCGCGCAGCCCGCGAGCTCGCAGCCCATTGCCACGAGGCCCACACGCTGCCGCAGCGTTGGCGCGCGCTGGGCCTGCCTTGCGGTGGGCCTGGCGCAGCCTTGGCTGGTGCGTTGTGGCGCGCTGGCTTGCTGGGCGATGGCCCGGCTTCGTGCTGGGCCTTCGTCTGGCAGGCCTTCGTCCGATGCTAATTCGTACGATACGCTTCTGATTAATTTCCCGATTCCGGAATTCATTTCCGATACGAACAATATTTAATATTTCCGATTCCGGAATTAATTTCCGTTTCGAACAAATATTTAATATTTCCGTTTCCGGAATTATTTTCCGATTCCGATAATATTTCCAATTCTGACAATATTTCCGTTTCCGGCAATATTTCCGATTCCGGCAATATTTCCATTTCCGATAATATTTTCCGATACGTACCATGTTTCCGTTTCCGGCAACATCTACGACTTGGATAATATTTATATTTCCGATACGATCCATATTTCCGTTTCCGGCAATATCATCGTTTCCGGAGCATTCATTTCTTGCCTGTGACGACCTCAGCTCCCACTGAAACCAAGATCCGTCGATTCCGAATATCCATAGATGGAGTATTTAATGCCATTAAATACTTGATCCGTTTACGTACTATTTGTGTGACCCTACGGGTTCAGTCAAGAGTAAGCTGTGGATTAATATCATTAATTCCACTTGAACTGAAGCGGCCTCTAGCTAGGCATTCAGCTCACTTGATCTCACTGAATTATTAACTTGTTAATTAATACTGAACCGCACTTATTAGACTTAACATAGAATGCATACTTGGACCAAGGGCATTATTTCCTTCACCCAAAACTTTGAATGATCTGGCTTCAACCCACTTAGTGAAATAATCGATTGCAACCAGTATGAATTCATGACCCCCGGTGCCTGTTGGAGTGACTTTGCCGATGACGTCGATACCCCAAGCTGAGAATGGCCATGGTGAAGATTGAGAATATAGCAAGGATGGGGGAATGTGCTTTAGGTTCGCACACTTTTGGCAGATAGGACATTTCTTGACAAAGAAGTAGCAGTCCCACTCGAGGGTAGTCCAGTAATACCGAGCCCTGATGACTTTGAGGGCCAACATCTTCCCATTCATGTGAGTACCACAGACCCCGACATGTACGGTGTCCATGACTCTTTGTGCCTCATGTTTGTCAACACATCGGAGGTTAGGGCAGTTAGAGGACCTCTTGTATAGAATTCCGCCTTCTAGGACGAAGTTGGCTGATTGTAGGCTTAAAGCCCTTTGACTTTTGCTTGGAAAATGCGGTGGATACTCAGAGTTTTGTAGATACCTTCAGATGTCTGTAAACCAAGGCTCATCTCTGTCAGGCTCGACGTCGTCAATAGCATGGACATACGTTGCTTCTTGACGCGTTTCAATTGTAAGGGGCATTTCATTCATGCCATTTGGAATGTTGACCATTGATGCCAGTTTTGCCAGTGCATCGGCGAATTGGTTCTCCTCTCTTGGGAGGTAGGTGTAACAAAGCCCTTCCACTTGCTTAGATAGCTTCTCGAGATAGGAATGGTATGGGGCTAAGCTTTCGCTTCTGACTTTCCATTTGCCGGGAATCTGATTGATGACCAGGGAGGAGTCCCCGTATACTCGAAGTTTCTGGACGCCCAATGCTATGGCGGATTCCAGGCCCATAATGCATTCTTCATATTCGGCCACATTGTTTGTAACATTGAATGGTAGCTTTGCTGATATGGGAATGTGAGTGCCGTCCGGGGCTACTAGGATTACCCCGACACCACATCCAATTTGATTGGAGGCACCGTCAAAGTGCAGCGACCAACTGTCATCGCTTGTCATTAGAATTTGCTCATCGGGTAGGTCGTAATCCTCCTCTTCTGCCTCGATGGGGCAGCCGACTAGGAAATCTGAGACCGCTGAACCCTTGATACATTTTTGAGGAATGTATTTCAGATCGAATTCTGCTAACATAACCAACCACTTGGACAACCATCCATTGAGAGATGGTTTTTCAAATAGGTGCTTGAGAGGATCAGCTTTGCAAACCACGTGCACTGTGTGAGAGAGCATGTAGTGTCGGAGTTTCTTTGTGGCCCAAGCCAAGGAGATACTGAGTCTTTCGAGTTGAGTATATCTGGTCTCGTAATCGAGCAACTTCTTGCTTAAATAGTACACGTCATTTTCTTTTCCTTCCATCTCTTGGGCAAGCATGACCCCTACTGCCGAATCAGTTGTTGTAAGGTAAAGCCTGAGGGGAGCCCCTGGTATTGTTGTCTTTAACACTGGTGGATTTGAAAGATAGTCCTTGATGGTGTCAAATTCATGTTGACAATCTTCGTCCCATACCTTGGGCTCACTCTTGCGGAGTTTTCGAAACACTAGCTCACATATCATGATGAGTTTTGAAATGATCTGCTGATGTATTGTAACTTGCCAAGGAACCCCCGAATTTCTTTCTCATTCGCTGGCGGTTTCATGTCTAGAATGGTCTTGATTTTTGAAGGATCATCCTCGATGCCCCGAGAACTGATGGCGTACCCGAGTAACTTGCCTGACGTTACCCCCGAATGCACATTTTTGAGGATTGAGCCTCATATTGTATTGCCTAAGCCTGTCGAAGAATTTTCTAAGTACCGTTGTATGCTCATGTTGCTCTCTGGATTTGACTATCATATCGTCGACATATACCTCGATTTCTCCGTGAATCATGTCGCTCATAATGGCTGTGGTTGTTCTTTGATAGGTAGCCCCCCGCGTTTTTCAGTCCGAACGGCATAACTGTGTAGCAATATGTACCCCATTGAGCGATGAAGGTTATTTTCTCCATATCATCCTCTGCCATGGGAATCTGATTGTAGCCTGCGTACCCGTCCATAAAAGAGAGTAAGGCATGATTTGATGTGTTGTCGACCAAGATGTCGATGTGAGGTAGTGGAAAATCGTCTTTAGGGCTAGCCCTGTTAAGATCCCTGTAATCAACGCACTTTCGAACCTTGCCATCCTTCTTGGGAAATGGGACGGCGTTGGCAATCTATTTTGGATACTTGGATTCTCAAATAAACCCGGCCTCTAGCTGCTCAGAGACTTCTTCTTGAATTTTGAGGGACGGAGTTTCTGCCTGACAAGCTTTGAACTTGGAATAAAGGGAATTGGATTTTGTACTATTTCAAAGGGATTTCAACCCGTCAATAGAACTTGGAATATTTTAGGGGAATTTCAACCCATTGAAGGTGCTTTTGAATTTTGTATTTGGGAGCAATGATAGACAAGAATCTTTGTGACTTGAAAGCGAATTTGAAACTTGAGTTTGATTTGGAGTTTGAACTTGGAATTTGACAAGAGGAGTTTTGTATAGAAGACAGGGCTTTGAATTTGAAGTTTTGAAGGTGTTGGAATTTTGGGCTTGAAAATCCGGCATTATGCCGCCATGGACTTGGAAATTTGAGGCCTTGAACATAGATTTTGGAGATTCGAAAGGTTGAATTGAAAATTCGGCATTATGCCCTCAAGGAATTGGAAAATTGAACTTGAGGTTTTGAACATAGAATTTGAAACTTGAAAGATTGAATTAAAGAACATGGATTTGGAGATTCAAGCTTGAGGTTTGAAAGGTTGAATAGAAAATTCGGCATTATGCTGTTATGAGTTTGGAAATTTGAATTTGAGGTTTTGAATATGGAATTGGAGGTTTGAATGATTGAATTGGAAATCCGGCATTATGTCGTCGTTGGATTTGGAAATAGGACTTGAAGATCCGGCATTATGATGCCGTTGGATTGAATTTTGAATTTGGAATTGGAATTCGAAAATGGAAAATCCGGAATTATGGTGCGTTGGATTGAACTTGAATTTGGAAATCGGAAATTGGACTTGAAAATCCGGCATTATGACGCCGTTGGATTGGGTTTGAATTTAGAATTTGGAAACTGGACTTGAAAATCTGGCATTATGACGCCGTTGGATTGAAATTGAATTTAGATTTTGGAAATTGGACTTGAAAATTCGGTATTATGACGACGTTTGTTAGGGGTTTTGAATCAAATGGAGTGGCACTTCTAAAAGACCTTAAATCGGCGATTTTAGATGCATAAGGTTTGAATGATGCTCCTAGGGGTTAGGTGTCCTAGTTGGAGGCTAATGGTTTTAGCAAAGCTAGAAGTCGAGGTTAGCCATTCACGCGTGCAAAGACGCCCACACAATGCACAAATAGCACGTTGTCACACTAACAAGTATATAAATGCGACATGCAAAGTTCTCAACCTAAGGTCGGTCTAAGTTTTGTATGATGCAAGTGGTAGGCTTTGGGTGTCGAAAGGGTGCTTGACTAAGAGGCAGATTCGGAAACAACGGTTTCACCTCCTCAAGGGGGAGGTGTTGGTTGGCGGACGACCTGCATACTTGACATCGGGAATGTCAAGCAAATGCCAAGTTTTGGTAGGCGCGTAAATGGTCATACACTTTGGTCAGGAACCGTATGGAGAATCACCATTTCGTTGCCCCCGGGGCTAACCCGAATGTAGAACACATTCGTATCGGGCAAGGTAGAAATTCCTTTTGCACAAATATGGTTTTCGAAAACATGTATGTCATGCCTAGAAATTGAAAATTGTACTCGAATATTGTATTTGAAAAGCTCGTTTTTCGGCATTCGTTCTCAAGGTTTAGGAGAGTTCTTCGAAATTCAAAATCTGAGCTGAACTCCCACTCGAAATCTTGGGCAGAATGGGCAACCAGCCACTGGAAGCCACTGTGCTGAATGCAGGCAGCAGCGCCTGGCGCAGGGGCCTACGCCCAGCGCTACTTCTGGCATCCAGAACTTGAGAGTGGCAGTGGCAAGTTGCTCAAAGTTTGGTCGTATAATCGGATTGAAAGTTAGAACTCCCCAGTGGAGTCGCCAGAATTGCAGGGGATTTTTTTTTGCACGTTTGATCTCCCTACGTGGTTTTGAAAGAATTTGAATTTCGAAGGAGTCGCCACCAAACAATTTTTAAGGGTCCGGTTTGGAAGGACCAAAGTTGACTCTTTGTGGATAAGGCATTGATATATTAGAAACGGATGGGTGAGATCCGGGCAAGGGAACGAGATGCTTATTTTGCGAGCTTTAGAAAAACGTTCGAGTGCAAGACAAAGATTGTTTTCGGATAACCCTAGTCATGACATTAAGTCGGGTTGAACATGCATTTAGGACATGAAAATTTCTACTTGTATGTGATCACTTTGCTTTAAAGTTAATTAAAGGAACCTAAGGCCGGTTTGTCCAAGAATCATCTTCGTTAAGCGTGATGTGACCTTTTATATATTGTTGAATTTAGCATATGAGGTGATAAAAGCAATAAACAAGTAAAGCATCACCAAAATAGAGGAATTATTGAAAGTGCGTACAAAACCACATCACCTTAAAAATAAGGTGAATGCGGAATTGAAATTGCAAGAGTAAAGGTGTAATATTGAAATGCGGTATTGAAAGGTGCAATATTGAAATGCGGTATTGAAAGGTGCAATATTGAAATGCGGTATTGAAAGGTGCGATATTGAAATGCGTTATTGAAAGGTGCGATATTGAAATTGCGGAATTGAAATTGTATTATTGTATTTGAGATCCGAACGCCAAATGACTACTTAATAATAAGTGCGCCTGACACGGATTCAATTCTAAAAATCTCAACTTTAAGATGAGTTGCTCATCATAAAGCATCTTTGATTTTGGTTATTGAAATAGAACTTGAATATTGAACTTGAAATAGAACTTGAATATTGAACTTTGAACATTTAAATGAGGAGTTTTGAATCTCAAATGTTAGACCTTTTAATGTTAAAAGGCCCTCACCTTTAATGTGCTCCATAACTTGAAATTGATTCTAGTTTAAGGAAGTGATTACAAACAACCTTATACATCATGGAATCTTGAAATATAACTTGTATTTGAATCATGAAAGATGAACATTCATGGGTTCTAGTTTAGAAAAGGGATTGCACTTTTCTAAACATCATTGAACTTTTTGAAAAGGTTTTGATTTTGTAAAAATATGCGATTGTTGTAAATAACACTTTTGCGAGCAAAAGTGTCAACTTTACTAATCGTTTTTGGAATTAAATATTGAATCTTGTATGACATATTTGAAGTGGTGTTTTGGACAATCATTTAGAGAGGATTTCAAGAGTGAAACCTCCCAAAGATAACACCTTTGGCATAATTTTCCTAGTTAATCAAGGGTATGAACCCTAATGATAACATCATTGGATTTTGTTTAGAAAGGTAGAAGAGTAGAAAGCATTGTAGATTTGATTAGGAATTCGGAATTACCTATTTAGAGTTAGGCTAGCTTTTCGATTATTGCTCCCAATTTCTTAAATGCTTGAAATTGTATAGGAATTTGTAGTTTAGGATTTGATTTTTATATTTGATTTTGAGAGAGTATTTTGAAATTATGACGATGTGTTTTGATTTGTTGCCCCAAATGCTTAGGAAATGAGGGTTTAAATAGGGGATTAATCGGCTAAAATCAAAAAACCAGCTACGCCTGGCGCAGGTGACGTGGCCCAGAATCCGCCAAAGCAAGGACGATGACGTCGTCCTTGCCTTTGTCTTGTATAGCTGTACCTTGGTACGGTTTGGTACGACCTTGGCACGTAGTGATTGCTTGGGGATTAAGACTTTATTTGCGTCTAAAAACAAGCGGTTTTGAATTTCGATTTCGTGTTTGAACTCGATTTTACGGGACGGGGCCCGACATGCTCAGTTTTGTGGGTCGACGCCCGAATTTGGTTTGCTTAATGTCATTTTGACTAGAAAAGGCCTTGTAAGACCAATGGAGTGGTCCATTGGGTGAGATTGTGTTTGGATTTTGAAATGGATTTTTGGAAATTGAATTTTGCACCGAGCTCCGTAGTGGGAACGGGCTCGGGAATTGGACTTTGGATTTTGGATTTTGGAATGCATTTTAGCATTTGGGACTTCCGCATGGAGTTGTACCAACCACCTAGCTAGGATAATTGTATCGTCATCGTCCCGTTAGGGGAGACACGATTTAGATGTCTACACCTAAACTCTTGAGGTACGAGCCAAGGCATGGTACGGTATGATTGGGCCACGCAACATGGGATTTGATGGATGCCACCTTTCGGATGTGCTACATCCCTTTCCATAAGATTCAAGAATTAAAGGATGGCCTAACAAGCTTTATCCAAGGAAATTAGGAACCGCTCGCTAATGCTTGGGAAAGGTACAAGGCAAAGAAGGCAAGTTTCCCTACGACATCTCGAAATAACTCTTTGTTAGTGCCTTCTACCATAGCCTACGACCGGAAGACCGGGATGTCGTGGACAAGGCTTCAGGAGGAAGCTTGATGAAGACAACGGTGGACGTAGCCAAAGCCATTTATGAGAGCCTCGCAAGGAAACCGGGGCTTTATGAGGAGTCTCATGGTACCCCTTTTCAGGTAAAGGGAGAAAGAAGAACCCACACTTATTACTCTATGATTGGTGGAAAGTAAGTAATGGTCCAAGTTAAGATCTCTGAATTTCCGCATTCCAAACCGGAACCCGACTAAGTTAATCCCGAGAAGGGTCATGCTAATGAATAAAAACAAGCGCTTCGTGGGAGTCAACCCATATATTTTATCGCTTTATTTAGTTTAAGTTTTAGCTTTTGGACTTGATTGATGATGACTTTTTTAGGGAGGATTGTTGGAAGAAGCAAGACAGAGGTGCTCGGGTCGTGCCCAAGACGCACAAGCCGTACAAAACGCGGAGTGAGAGAAAGGGGAAAAATAGAGAAAAAAGGAACTGATGCACGCCCCTTGCCAAACATGCACGTAGCAGTTTGGATTTTTAGAAAAGCTACTGCCAGCATGGGGGAGGCTTCCTGCACGGGTCGTGCAAGGCTGCACAATGTAAAAGGAATTAAAAAAGATTCCAATTACATCATCTCTCTCCCCTCACTTTTGACTTTTCCAAAGAACCAAAACCCAAAAATACTTTCTCCCTCCTCCAAACCGTCGGTTACCCATCTCCCTTGCAAGAAATCAACGACCTCTTCCTCTCCTCTAAAGGTCACCACCATCAACATCGCCAGTCTTTGGGAAACCCGAAACCACCTCCTACCAATTTTCAATCTCCAACCCGAGTTCCCGTTTTCGCACTCTCAATCCCCAATGAAGGAAACATCGGTGAGCTCGAGAAGGACGACTAGGGGGCGAGTTTTTCACGAATTTCTTGAATAATCAGAGTACATTCCGTTCTCCTCGACCACGGTTGGTTAAGTTCTTCCCTACTTCTATAATCCTCTGTTTGACTTCGAATTACTATGTATTGCATGTTTTTGGAATTGGTTGTTGAAACTCTTTGTTGCTTGGATATTGGATTATACTCTTGAACATGTACTTGAATTTGTTTGGAGGTTTGAAGTTCGGTGTAGAAAAGGAGAGTGATATGGACAACTGGTGGAACAAGAAGAACATGAGTGAGAAATTGGAGAAGAAGATCCGGGACTTGAACCTCAACCCGGATCAGATGGTAAACTCAAAGTTGTTCGTATACGCAAATTTGGAGATGGTAGACCCGACCATATACGTCAACCCCCTTACTCTCAATGCTTTTGGGGTTTCATGATGATGTGGTCAAGTTGCTCGAGGCCAGGCCTCTAAAACTATACATGGAAGCCCATATGCAAGACTCACTCTTGAGTTTCTTGGTTCGTTCATGGTCCTCAATCATGATAATTCTGGAATCCCTAACCACATCACCCTCTATTTCTGGGGTAAACTCTTCCTCACCTCCAAAAATATCCTACAAAATATTTTTGGTTGGCATGGTACCCCAACCCAACCTGAAGGATTCATCGACCCCAATTATGATGCCGACAAGTTCTGGAAATCCATTACTGACCAAGACAAATATTACTACATAAGATCTCGAGCCACAAAAATCTACAATACACCACTCCGCATAGCCTTCAAAATTATATCCACCACATTCCTTGCGCGAGGGGTAGAGAGGAACACGGTGCAAGTCGAAAACCTCTACTACCTATATGATATGCTAAAAAGAGCCAGTGGCCAAGCCACTCATACACCTCTCGACAATATGTCCTGGATAATCAACCATGTGCTCAAATGTCAACGTGACTAACCATCACAGAATAGCCTTAAGTGGTTTGGTTGTCCATCTAGCCCACAATTTTTGTGTCCCCCATGATGAATCCGATACTTTTCCGATCCAAACTCTCAACTTGGGAACACTTCAAGGAATGGGTTACATTGCAACCGATTCAAATGGAGGGATTACATGGTTGGTAGACTCATTCCCGTACTTCTCACTTCCCAACCAAGACCGTACAAGCATCTTCGACATTCACAACTTCTCCCCACTCATCCAAGGGTTGGAGTTTGAAACCTCCTCTCCTAATGCACCCATGTATGCCCCCCCCCCCCCCCTCCAGAAGAGCATTACTTCAGGATGATGGAAGCTACCATCCTCTATAAGAATCAATATGATGATGAGCTCTGACAGAGGAGGGGGAGTTGAAGTACGCCGCTTCAGAATAAGCTGCATTGAGGTACTTGATCACCCATAACCTACTTCCATGAGAGGCCATCACGCACAAGCCGATGAAAGGAGAAAGTGGTCGAGGCTCTTGAGGAGCAAGGGAGTGAAAAGGATTGGAAGGGAAAGGGGAAGGTCAAGGAAAGTGGGAAGAAAGGTCTTATCAGAATATTGAAGGACGGCGCAAGGTCCTTGGGCATCTTTGGCTCAAGGAGGCAAGGAGTAGTAATTCGCAGTCCACCAAGGACAACTGTTGCGCAGGATGATGATAGTGGACAGTGATCTCCTCGAGTTCCTTGGGACCTCGAAGGGGGAGGTGCCAAACACCTTGTTGAGGTACGTTTCTCTCTACCACCCGGCTAAACCACATTAGAAAAACACTCAACCCCCCACCACCCTAAAAAAGTTGACACGTTTCTCACTAACTATATTAAAAAAAGTACCTAACTATCAACTACCACCTAATTAAATAATAAGTTAATTATATGCCTTAAATTATGTTTCGGTCAAATCGGTGTCAGTATTTCGAAACAGAGGGAGTAGTTAGTAGTTAGGTGGGGTAGGGTAGTAGACTAGCAAAATCAACCGAATGTAATCTAAATCATTTAATATATTTGGGCCTAACATGCAGGAACATTTACTTTCCAGCAAATGGGCTATGGTCCAACCCAATTACATTTTTGGTTTATTTTTTCTTGGTTGAAAGTTGGTATTTTATTTTTGGTTTATTTTTTCTTTTTTTTTGTAATAACTAACAAGTAACAACTACGTACCGAATGCAGTCCTTATAAAATCAATGGTGTCAAGGTAGTCACAATTTATCTAAAATAAAAAAATATAGCTCATGCAATTCTTAAACCATGAAAATCAGATAGATTCATGGACAAACTAAGGATAAAATATGAGTAAATAAATGACTTTGAAGTTTCAACTATTTTACACATGCTCTAAAAAATCTTTGATTTTTTTGAACTTGATACAGAACCGTACATCCTACATATATAACACCACATGATCATCTCATTGGTATAAAGATAATATTTGTAGCTCGTGGTCTAAACAGAGGATATACCAATTCTATCAAAGTTATTGGAGTTGCGCGCTAGTAACTCTCACAAGGATGCATGTCTGATATCACAAAGTACAAGCACAACCCGATGTAGTAGGACCCTTATTAGTGGTGGCTACTTCAATCTTGCTAGTTTGCACCTCATTCAACACATTTCTAGCCCATTCTCTAAAATAAGTATCATTATGTCCAATTTTACCACCTTTAAAGATGGACATACACCGGCGGTCGTCCTCGGGATAGGGACATGGTTCACCATTAGGGTCACGATAAGCACCTTGATGTTTCATACCAGACCAACTTGCAATCCATTGGTAGACATATTGGCCAACTCCAGCTAACTTTAGCCAACCCTTTGGAAAAAACTCCATAATACTACTATTCCTGTCCATTAGGAACATGTTGGTTAATTGGGCGCCATGAGGTGATACCAAAATATCTGTTGCGCTCATCAATTCAACCTGTCATCATTAAAGGGCCACACAATTAATTGCATTAATAACATTAATTATACACATGAAGTAGAATTTCACTTATCTAAATTTAATACGGACTAGGATTTATTTGTGTGTAAAAGTTTTCTAGGAAAAAAAAACATTATTTTTGTTGAACATATCTCAGCCTTATTCTTGTTGCTTATTACTTACGTAGTATTTTTCTAACGAAGATGATAAAGATCGCAACATGCGACCTTTAAGCCGTGTCACAATTATGACATGGCATGCTTATGTGTCATCATTTAAATTGAAAACTAAATATTTAACTTATATATCTTATTATACATGTTTATAAAAAATAGAAAAATCTTAATATTCTAATTTGTTTCCTTCTATATATCGACTACCTTTTTTACATATTTTCGTAGTAAAAGTAATTCATTTATAGTAAAAAAAAAAATATATGATAACTCATAACATACGTGACGCCTATATGTATCAATTAAACTCTGACACATAAGATTGCGACGACTAAATGTTGTCGCAACTTGCGACCTTTTTCTAAAATCAGACCAAATAAGAAAAAAATTAGATCAGACCATACCAAAAAAAAAGCAAAAGTATTCACATAAAATATTCAGACCAGAACAGAAAAGGCAAAAGATATAGACAGAAAATATTCAGACCAGATCAAGAAAAATCAAAGCATAGACTATAAAAATTCAAATCACAGGGTGAATAGAACATAGCCTTATTTATCATAACGTAATTTGTTACAAAAAGTCAAAAAAGTAAGAATAATTAAGTTGAAACAAACGAATCCTATATGCTCCATCAAACAGAAGCAATGGTTTATAATTGCAAAAATGGAAAATCGTACCTCCTATATCCCTAAATGATACTCCCTCCATTTCTTTTTGTTCTTTACATTTGACTTTTTACACGTTTATTAACGACTAATTAATGTACATTGAGATTCCTCAATTGTTTTTTTTATTTAAACAAGAAAAATTACGTTTATTTATAATGTTTTCACTTTTATCAAAATTCTGATGTTGGGAAAATGAGAAAACTCTGATGTTGGGAAAATGAGAAAATTTTAATGTCCCAATGAAAAAGTGTGAAAGATTAAATGATCCAGTGAATTTAATTGGTTAAAATAATCATTTGACAAAATTTTTGATAGAATATTAAAGCAATTATGCGATACTCCCTCCATTTCTTTTTGTTCTTTACGTTTGGACTTTTGCACGTTTATTAACGTACGATAAATACTCTTTTTCTTTTTTATTTTAAATATACATTTATTGTCTCTTTGAATATAGTGCAAATCATCTTTCATTTTTTATTAAAAAAAATAAACTCAAGTAAAACCTCAATCCACTAATCATTACATCAACAAATAAGGTTGTTTTATTTATCAAAATGAACCAATAATGGAAAAGCACACAGATTGCTAACTTAACATACTTGGGAAATTGTAAAGAAATTTAATGAGTTGAAAAAATTGGACCAATTAAAATTAAAAGCTGGCACAAAAATTGACAGTATAATCTAATATATATAAAGGAGGCATATTTGCTGAAATATTAGAGCGCCACCTAGGATTACTATTGGTTTCGGCCAATGAAAAATAAGATTTCTAATTTATTTTTGAATTAAAAAAATCGAGTGCCATGTAGATAATTAATTAGGTGCCACGTAGATATTTTAATTAATTAATTATTATACATATATAAAGGAGACGTATTTGCCGAAATATTAGAGCGCCACCTAGGATTACTATTGGTTTCGGCCAATGAAAAATAAGATTTCTAATTTATTTTTAAATTAAAAAAATTGAGTGCCATGAAGATAATTAATTAGGTGCCACGTAGATATTTTAATTAATTAATTATTAATATATACTATACAACTCTATACAAAATCAAACACTCTAATAATTAAAAAATAAATCTAAAATAAAATTCATCCAAAATAAAACACTAATCCAAAAAATAAAATTCATCCAAAATTAAACACTAATTTAAAACAAATTCAATCCAAAATCAAACACTAATCCAATATTAGAGCACCACGTAGAAAATCTAATGGTTTCGGCCAATAAAAATAAAATTTCAAAATTACTTTTGAATAAAAAAAATTCGAGTGCCACGTAGATAAATAATTAGGTGTCACGTATATATTTTTATAAATTAATTATTAATATTACGCATATACAACTTCATCCGAAGTCAAACACTCTAATAATTAAAAAATAAATCTAAAATGAAATTTAATCCAAAATAAAAAAAACTAATATAATAAAATATATAAAATATAGCAGTTAGTATATATATAGGAGTTTTATTTTAACTTAACAATTTAATAGAATCCGTGCATCACACGAGCTAAAATCTAGTAAGTTTATAAAAGGAAAAATTCTCTCACGTAACAAACATTGTGAGACACCCTAAAAGAAATACGTAACAAAAATAAAATAAAATAGCTAAGGGGAGTACGTAATATAAAAGCAAATGTAAATAACATTTTGAGACACCAAAAAAAAAAAACGTAAAAAACAAAAAATAACGGAGGGAATACTCTGTACGCGCCAAACTAAAAAAATCATCAGTCGTGAATTTGTGATGTAGAAGTACAGAAAGGTATATAGATGGACTAACCTGTTCGCAAAAGGTGAGATTATTAGAATAAGCTACGAATAAGTCGCAGTTTTTAAAGTTATCACATTCAGTTTTAAAAATGTCAATAACAGCTGCATCATTTTTGAAAGATCTAGCCCCAGTCCTCATCAACAGAGTCATTCCGATTTCATCTGCCTTACGATCGACACTTACGTTACAAAACATTCTAGCTTTACACCTTATTAGATCATATGTTTCCATCCTTCTTTGCCTTGACATTCCTCCCTCGTTATGCCTCATAACCACTGCCTCTTCGAAACATACTGGGTTCTCATCTTCGATCCCTTCGAACCTGTGTATAAATATTGCATCATAATCAGCGGCGGAGCCAGAAATTTTTAATTGGGGGGACCAAATTTACTACGATGAATGTTATACAGAATATATTCATATCCATTCAAAAATAAAAAAATATCTTGTGCTCAAAATATAATCTTACCTTTTATTTAATTTGTTAACGTTGGCCATAAAAATCAAGTTGTCTTTAGGGAGAAAAACATAACAACCAATAAATGAAAGAAGAATATGAAAGTAAAAACAAAAAGCAATAATAGCCAACTAAAATTTGCATATATTGAGAGACTTGAACCTGTGATGGGCTATCAAAATGTCCTATAAGTTTACATTTACCATCTCAACTACAAGTTGTTTGTGTTTATTGTTGCAACATTTAATAATTATTCATAGCCGTAGGGGGGGCCATGGCCCACCCCAGCCCCCCTTGGCTCCGCCCCTGATTATGCCCATCCAAATAAAATAAATTCAGACCGAAAGTATAATTCAAAATATTACGAGTCAAAGTCATGAGTTGTTGGAAAGAATAGAAGTAAAAAATTTAAGGAATGAAGGAAGTAGTAAACTTACAGTTCAATATTGACAGGAGCATCAAAAGTGGCTTGCAACACTAAACTTAGCCAAAGACTCATTTTAGCCCTGAGCTCACCCCAATGGTACAACACCCACCTAGACGGTAACTTGCACCCATTCTTCATATGCCATGCGACAAACGGAAAAACAGCGGACAAACCATGCCATATATTATCATAATTATAATGATTATACGACACAAATGTAACGCCTTTCATGAGGGTAGCGTTATGGGGTAACGCATTAGGCCATGCAAGTGCATAATAATTCCATGACCCATCATGTGTATCATGTCCCTTAATGCATAGGACCCTACCCTTAGACTCATTTGAAGGGAACTTTTGGTATTGTACATCCCCTTCGTCATGTGTGTCATACATGGAGCTCATGAACCATGTGTGACCTTGTAGGGCCGTGCTCGAGTACCTTAGGTCCTTCAATGGGAGGAATGTGACCGCATGTCGAAGCTTCTCCTCAGCCGTTGTTGTTGATTCGTCGTCCTTTTTCACGATGGATGACTTAATTTCCGGTGGATATTCAAGGGATGGGATTTGGAAGAGAAGAAAGATGGTTAAACAAATGAGTAAGATGATGATGGAGTGTTTTGGTGAGTAGTTGAAAGATAAATTGTTGTGCTTGGTTTTAGGGTTGTATGATTTTGGTATTAAGGGAGGAATATTAGAGGAATGTAGTGTACTATGGTGTCTTTCACTAGCTTGTGGAGATTTTTCCATGGCAGCGGATTTGTTCTCAGTTGTGCGCACCCTAGCTAGATCGACGACCTTGCATTTTGTTTATGCACGCGCTAAAGCAAAGGTATAGAAGCTTTGCTAATGAAGGTATGGCTTAGCTTCTTGCAGCAAAAGTAAGGGAGGAATTAAATTGAGTATGGGTTTGATTAAATTTGTGAAAACCAAACTTCAATTTTCGAGGGGGTACAATACAAGTGGTTAATATAGTAGTACCACTTACCTAAAACTTGTCAAACGCAAATGGAAAACTCATGTGCTTAGCCAGCAAACCTTGAGCAAATTCTGGAATTGCCTTGATCCTTACGGAACAAGTTACACTACTTTATCTTTACTAATTTGATTCGTAAAGAAGAAAAGGTTTTAATTAAAGAGCTTTATCATGATATGAACCTAACTGTTTTTGTTTGACTTTTTTATGCACAATTTTTTTTGGTAAGACTTTCCTGTACAGTGAAGTATAAACATCGTTGACTTGTTGTCATACAATAAGTCTTATTTGAGGTGGATGTCAACTAATTTTGTTGAGGTGGTGTCGAGGAAGTATTTTCGTATATCAGATATGTGCTTGCAAATGTATATCATAGCAAAATACAAAATAGAAAAAATGACAAAAAAATAAATTAACTGGTATTTTTTAAAGAAAAGTTGTACCTTTTTTTTTTTTACAGAATGGTACTTCTTTTTACATGAATAATACTTCTTTTTTTGTCTTTTAGTTGATATGTGTGTTGCCACACATATCTGATATCCGAAAAAACGACCTCTCTAATACCTACACTTCATTCATGTCTATATATACTCCGTAATATACTCCGTATTGTTCTTGTGATTCTCTCTATACAAAAAAAAAAAAAAAAAACAAAAACAAAAACAAATATCAAGTTTTACGCTATTGTGGGACATTAAAAATTAATCCCTATAGTACGTGTCTTGTTCGAAAACATGAATCTTACAAGAGTTTGCCTTTTCCTACAATGACCATCTCACTAATCTCAAATTTAATTAATTTTTTGTTTCACTACCCTTTCGTGAATATTTTTTCCCCCCTAAAATTCTAAGCAGCAATGTAGGAGATCATTTTCTAAATTTGTTTAGGGATAGAGTTCAATCGCTTTATAGTCAAATAAAAGTTATAGTTTGACCATTATAAAAAAGAAAAACTAATATGAGGGGATGGGCCTAATTTAGTTGTGCTTAGTTAGGTCATGTTAGCTGTATTACCATTTGAAAAGTTCAATAGTCAAGTTGAAAGTTTTCATATATTGCAAATATACTTGGGCCTAAAGATGGCCGTTGGTCGGGCCGGGTTGGGCTTCATGTTGAGTCCACAGGCCGTGGGCCTATCGAGGCGAGCCCTCGTCAGGCCCATGTTGTCGTGTCGGGTCGGGCCGGGTCGAAAAGTTAAAAACAAGTCTCAGGCCCGACCCAAGCCCACGGGCTTTCGTGTTGGGCCAGATCGGGCCGTCGTGGCTAAGGCTAAATTTAGTGTGGTTTGTCGTGTCGGGTCTAGTCGTGTCGTGCGCGCTTTTCCCAAAAAAATTAAGGCCCAGGTCCGGCCCACGCCCCACGACTTCGTGCCCGTGCCGACCGTGCTTTTTTCGTGCTTGTGCCCAGCCGGGCTTTTACGGGCCGGGTCGGGCCGACCCACAACCATCTTTCACTAATGGGATAATGGGTGTTTTCATCATTCCATGGCCTAGAGAGGGTGTTTTCATTTTTTACAAGAAATGGATGATCAGTTTCTTAGATTAATGGTCGTAATGTATGAAAGGGAAAAATAGGGAGGTATCCGTTTGTTAAATATTGCACCATGTTGACTTTATGTTTTCCAAAATACAACTTTGACTCATAATCTCTCGAATTAAATATAAATAAAAATTATAAAAAATTGATATTTAGAAAATGTATATCGATGCATATAAATCACAAAAGATGACCAAAAATTTAATATGAATAATATGTGTAAAATACAAAATGATGTGATATTTAAGTAACAGATGGAATATACTTCGTATGTTTATTGAGTACATAGCATCAAACTAATATCCGAATCCGAGTCAACCCTGAAATGACTTTTCATCGGCGTGCCCAATGCCCTAGTTAAAGTACCAAATTCCACACTTCTGTAGATCTTAGGGTTGGTATTAGGGCTGTCAAATCTCAACCCGAACCGTTGAACCCGCTGGGTTAATCCGATTCGTTAAGAACCCGAACCGTTAATAACCCGTTAGTTGGAATCCGAAAAGTAACCGAACCGATAACATTCAACCCGAACCCGAACCGTCTCGAAAATATTAAACCGATTAAGACCTGATACCCGATAACAAACCGTCATGCGTCAACCCGAAACCGTTTCTACCCGAACCGAATGGACCTGAAAACCGTTAATGACCCGATTTATTTCAACCCGAACCGTTTCAACCCGGGGAAAACCCGTTCACAACCCGAACTGTTTCAACCCGAACTGTTTACAACCCGAACTGTTTCAACCCGAACCGTTTACAACCCGGACCGTTTCAACCCGGACCGTTTACAACCCGGAATGTTTCAACCCGAACCGTTTACAACCCAAACCGTTTACAACCGGTAACCCGTTTACACCCCGTTTAATTCAAACCGTTCATAACCCGCCTCAAAAATAAGTTTTTACTTCTAATATTTTCCGTCAAACCAAACAGAGCCGAAATGCTAAGATATCAAATGATATACTCCGTAATTCGTAAGTAATTGTACTTCTTAAACCTTTATAAATCAAAGATATAATTCAATGTGCGTTGTTCAACCGAGTATTCGAACTGTTGTTTATCAACCGACTAAGTAACTAAACATGTTATCATTTAACATATTGTTCTGTATTAGATGTATTTCCAATATAGATATATTATTGTATAGTTATAGTCTTGTAGAATTGAATGTGCTCTCTTTTATTGACTCGTATTCAACTGACAAATTGTCTAATCGATCATTAAACTAAATTGATCTAATTCAATACCTTATAAGCTTATAAGCTTTTAACTTAAGAACTAATCGAAAAACTATGCTATTTTAATTGAATCGACTTAATTCATTAACAATTGAACTTGTTTGTCTCGTTTCGTTAATGAACATGTTAGTCTCGTTGTTGTTTAAACCAATATGAATATATGACAAACTTGTATTTACAAACTTTACAAATTCATTACGTATTAATTCATCATTATCGATTATTAATTACTACGTTATTAGTAGTTAGTTCATCAATAC
Organism: Spinacia oleracea; assembly: GCF_020520425.1. NCBI lineage: Eukaryota > Viridiplantae > Streptophyta > Magnoliopsida > Caryophyllales > Amaranthaceae > Spinacia > Spinacia oleracea. Next base: position 178,460,695 of record NC_079490.1, on the reverse strand, counting down.
ATGTTTCATAATACTCTGGCATGGTGGGGGAGCGCATAGATGATTTTGATTCCATTTGTATCATTTGATTGATAAATATTACATGACATAATAAAAGATATTGACTGACTTTTCTTAATTAAGTTTATGAAATTAATTGGATAGTGAACATTACTACATTAGTTGTTCATCAAAAAGAAAATAACATTAGTTATAAATCATGTAATCAAATTATATGGCCTCTTTTACGTGTCACTTTGCTTTAATAATTTAGATATTATTGTATAAACGTATTGAAAATTGTGATTTTAGTAATATCTCGACATTGTTTGTAATTTGTATCCGAATTGATCTAACTAAACATGAAACCTACCCGATATGAACCCGACCCGATATAAACCCGACCCGATTACAATCCGGCTAAACCCGTTAACAAACCGAACCGAATTGACCCGACCCGACTACAAACCGACCCGACACGGTATGAACCCGACCCGATATGAACCTAAACCGATATGAACCCGACTTAACCCGGTTTTGACCCGACCAAATATGAACCGACCGGATATGAACCCGACCGATACAAACCCGACCCGTGATGAACCCGACCCGATATGAACACGACCCGATATGAACCCATAACACATAACCCGAATCCGTACCGAACCGTTAAATTTTCAAACCGACCTGAACCGAACAGATAGCAAAATGAACCGGTTTCAACCCGAACCGATGAACCCGAACCGAAACCGAACCGATGACCCGATTTGACACCCCTAGTTGGTATCATTCAAATATACGAAGTAGGAAATAGGATACTTGACAATAAATTACTTAGTTCCCCGAATTTAATACTACGCTCAATTACAAATTTACAACATCATTGGTCTTACGATAATGTTGTTACTATTCTTATATGCACGCGATGTGTGCGAAAGTATATACATTTATATAAAAATTAAAATTGTGTTATTATAATTAATCACCATAAACAAAAAACAAGAAAAATTATTCACAAAGTTCATCTAAAAAATATTACTCCTCCGAATCTAAATGTTTTTTCCATTTGCTATTTTACGCGGTAATTAAGGAGAAAGAAAATAAAACAACATTGAGAGTTGATATGCATTTATTGTTGTATTTTATTGGGAGTTGTTGTCTTTGCTGATTTTTTACACAAGAAAACAAAACAACTTTTAAAGTTTTGACTTGCGAGAGCCAATAGAATTTAAAGAATCAAAATGTCAACTCATCAATGCATCAATACTTAAACTAACCAATGAGATTGCATGATTTTATATTAATAAACCAATGAGATTAAAAGGTTAAAAGGGAAAGAAAACAAATTAGAATATTATTTTGGGACACTTAAAAAGGAAATGGGAAAAACATTTAGATTCGGAGGGAGTATAAATCATCGATCATAACATGAACCAAACATGTAAATAGTGAAAAAATGTAATAACCATGCCTTACCTGATGAAAAATCTAAATTGTGGTACCAATGTAAAAAAAAAAAGTAAACGTACATATAACGTGTTTCACTTTTATTATGTTGCTCGCAATATATTGCCTAATTCATGCACTTATTCGCCTAGTCGCTTTGCAGCACATAACTAACACTATAAGAATATTTTGGATTAAAACATTCTACTTGTGTAGGTAGCACCCAAGAAAAACTTTGGTACCGAAGGTTGAGAATTATTTTTTCAAGAGCCAATTACATCTTTATGCTACATAAACGTAAACCATATCCCTTTTAATTTTAAGCTCAATATGAGCTAATTAAAATCAGAAGAGTATTTAGTTATAGTAGATTGAAACCTGTTGAAGTACTTATTTTATTTAGGTAGTTAAGCAACCTAAAATGTGTTGTGCAAGGTCGAAATAATAATCAATAAACCAAATAAGATATTGATTTCCCCTTAAATAATCAGATATTAGTTTGACCTTCGATCTTCCGAATTTTTTATCTTCGTTTTCGTCCAATATAAAACTTTAGACGACTCATTATTTTACCAACATATATTATTAATCAACTTTATTACTATATTTTTTGGTCCTACATCTTTATTGTATAATTATGCAGAGCATCATGTTCTGTTTTTTAGTACATTTTATTAAACATTCATCTTTTACCGAGTAAAGTGTAGTTTTTACCTACATCTCTTGTGTATATATAAATATTCATATTATTTTTTTTGCTATTAATCTTGAAAAGTGAATACTATATTTTATTTTACTGTATAATTTGATGCATTTTTACTACTTTGTATTTACTCCGAATTGAATCTTGAAAAATGAATACTACATTTATTATTTACATCTTTACCGAATAATTGTTGTCATTAAATAATCTTATTTTGATTTTTATCCACAATCGGATTGTTCCCTTAGAAAAATAGCATAAGTTGCAAATTTGCATTAAACCTTCCATAAATCTTGTAATTAATTATAGGATTTTTTGGTATTTATTACCTTAAAAATACACCATTTTTGTATTTACTACCTTATGAAAAATTTATTTTAAATTACTACCTTAAAGTTCCATTTTTTTGTATTCACTATCATTTTACAGTTTTCTCATTTTAAAATTGAGATATCTCTCTCTTTTCTTAATCATTTTAAGTGATTCAAAACTCATTTTTCTCATTTATGTGTAAGGATTCCATAGGGATCTTACTTTTTAACATTTCATAAAATTTTAAACAAATTAAATATTATTTGTAAAATTTTAAAATATTTATGAATTATCAAACGATTTTTTTTTAAAGGACTTTCTCAATGAAATCCCTGTAGAAAAAGAAAAATAATGAAATTTGAATCACTTTAAACGATTAAGAAACGAACGAGATATCTTAATTTTAAAATGAGAAAACTGTAAAGTGGTAGTAAATAAAAAAAATTGGAAGTTTAAGGTAGTAATTTAAAATAAAATTTTCATAAAGTTGTAAATACAAAAGTGATGTATTTTAAAGGTAGTTAATACCAAAATTTCCTTAATTATATACTAGTTTGTACAAAAGCATAAAATTACTAAGTCAATATAAAAATTAAGAATGTTTACCTATAATTAAGAAACATCAAGATGAACACGAATATCATGTTTGGACTTTTTTTTGATAGTATGGAGTACATGTTTGGATTTGTATTATACTTATCCCGGATTAAGACATTAAATAATAACGATAATGTAATTCAAGAAAATCACAACAGTAAATGACAAATCGAAACTTCAAAACTATTCTTCAACCAATCCACCATTGGTGAATAAATATTCTTCCGTAAAATGTGATTTGTATCCTATAATCTATGTGATTTTGCAACGAACTAAGGTAGGCGTGAGTGGTTAATAACCTCTTGCTCCGTAACTAAGGTTTCGGGTTCGAGTATTGGGTATGGAAAAAACCTCAGTTGGGAGGGATCTTGCCTATCGAGGTACCCATACAAACTCCCGCGGGAGATTAATCCACTCGCCGAATGCAGTGGAAACTGCTCATAGTGGAACAAAAAAAGAAATCTATGTCGTTTTGCTTGCGATATGAATCGCTTTGCTAAATTTGTTCATGATCATATGATCCGGATAACAACTCTAACAACGGTGTTCTATTATGATAGAGAAGTGAATTTAACTCCACCAATTTGATCATTTTATAGTCCATTTTTTAATAGAAATGTTACATTATTAATTTTGGTTATCTTGTTGGGGATTGTTGTAATGTGTGATGGTCCATGTGGAGATTGAAATTATATTATTTCCTCCCTATTTCTAAATGATACAAATTTTATTTTAGATTTTGCTTGATTAGTTTTATGAAATTTATTTGGAATACTTAAACAAATGTTGGTTTCTATATTTATTAGGTTGATTGGAATTATTCTTCAATTTATTTCATAATTTTTGAAGATTTGATTCGAAATAGTCAATCATCATATCTATATTATTAAAATTTCAATATAAAGATATGTAACCTTACTATTTTTATATTCTCTTTTTCAATGTCATTATACTTCCATTTTTGTTGGTGCATGAGTTGAAGATTGAGATTTGGTAGTCTTTCGTGCTTCACTACTTTGCTTTTACAATATAGATATTTTTTTGAATGGTTGGTGTTGTTATGAGTACTTTGGGCCAACATTGAGCCGGTTTTTAATTTAATTTTTACCGTATTATTTAAAATATTAGATAAACAAAAGGTTAATTTAATTCAGATTTTGGATTGGATACTCACCAAATTTTAATTCAGGTCTAAATTAAACTCGATCAGTTCATATTGGATTAAATATTTCAAAACCGATTTTTTGTTACATAATATTTTGTATTTAATGTCTTGAATTATTAGAACTATGTCATAAACATTTGTATTTGCATATATAATTATATCACATGTCAATTAATATTGATGGAATGCAAACTCAAAACATTATTTCAGACTAAAATATGCCCCTTCCTTTGTACTGAATGTTTGATTTTTTTTTTTTTTAAAAAAACCTTCCTTATTTATTTGTACTTTTATTCAATTTATTCAATACTTTTATTATACTTTGTTAACCCTTTTATTAGTAGTTTTAATTCTCCTTATTTCTTTCTTAATTGGTGCATGATTGAAGACGTAAATTGATAGGTTGCCTTTTAAGTGGGTATGATGCGGCATAGTTGAGAGAGGAGTATTTGGGGTTTGATTAACTCTCATTACTCACCACTTTGCTTTAATTAATTATATATATATATATATATATATATATATATATATATATATATATATATATATATATATATATATATATATATATATATATATATATATATATATATATATATATATATATATATATATATATATATATATATATATATATATATTCAATATTCTATGGCTAAAGTGTATAGTGCTTCCACGTTGCACCATATATTTCTGACGAAATTTGAAAGTGAATAATTTATTTAAATTGTTTCCTTACTTACTTTCTGCCATGTACTGGTTGATTATTGTTATTACTATTTCATGACCCAATTAATTGTGCGTTACTGGTTGATTATTGTTATTACCATTTCCGTGACCCAATTAATTGTGCGTGAATATTCTTGTTGATTTGCCTTTCACTTTTTATAAATTGCCTGAATTTTCTTAAATAGCTTCGCATGAGAGGTGAGGATTGGGGTTTTGGAGCGCTCTCATTCTCCATTACTTTTATTTAATAATATAGATTTAATACAATTTTCTTAATTCAAATTGTTGATGAGGGTACTATAGACTATTCTATAGAGGGACACCTAAAAGTCATTTACTTAAAAGACCTCAAGAGTTCCATTATATAATAGAGAAGAAATAGTGCAAATCACACATGTATAAACAAGAAATAGTGATTTCCCTCTAATCTTTTTCATTTAAATGAAGAAATTTAATTAGGCTCCATAATTGTCTTGTATTTGTCTTTATTACTCATTCACACACAAAACAATGTCCTGAATTGGGTAAAGAATTGGTGAAGTGATAGATATGTTCTCTCCACTAACTAAAACTAGTCTTATATGCACGCGATGCGTGCGAGATTATACACAAACTAAAAAAAAGATGGATATATTGTCACAAACCAGACCAAATTACATAATTCGTGGTGATTTTACTTAAAATAAGAAATGAACACAATTTACTCAAATCCAGTAATAAAGTAAAAACAACTAAAACAGTTCAAAATTTGCATCATATTACTATATTTCTTCTTTCGTAGATATTTTTCCCGGATTGTTGATTCTTCTCCTTGATGCGTCTCCACTTTTGATGAACTCGGAAAAAATCAAAAAAATTCAAAAATTTAGAAAGAATCAATTAACTCATAAATTCAGAAAATAATCCCAAAAATTTCAGAAATATTAAATCAAAAACTAAATGAGTTAATGAACCTCATAATACAAAACACCAAACTGCTTGATCAAATTAAACCCGAAAAATGTATGCACCCCCAATTTCAATCAACCAACTCAAGTATAAATTGAAATCTCTTTATCGACAAATTTTATATTCATAACATTGGCTTTCATGATGAGTATAAATTCAAATCAGCAAATGTTATGACTATAACCAACTCAATTTCAATCAACCTTCAATGCCAAAACGATTAAAAATAATATTCGTATCGACTTTAGCTCCAATATCCGTCTAATGCTCGAAATTATCCATAGACAATACACAAATTATCCTAAACTCCCAGTTATAACTAATAGCTCCAATTGTTTGGTTTGATCAGTTGTTGTGAATAACAAAATTTGTCAAAAAAGTAACAGTTGCTCTAATTATTATGAGCTAGTCATGTACACAGACAGTACACAGATTTTAGCATGAACAATAAGCAATTGTTCACAATTATAGATTATTTAGCATGAATAATAAGCAAATGTTCACATTTATATATAAAAGGTCAGCTATATCTGGAAAAATATCAACTACATAATACACAGCAGATTATCTCATATGGGTAACAAAATTCCAATTGCAGATCTTGAAAAATACAGAATTTTACCTTTAACATTGGTCTTCGTCGTCCCTGGTGTAGTCACCACATAGCCATCATCATCCAACTCCAGCTGCCCACCCAAAAACTTAGTAGCCGGTTCATGCCCTATAGCAAAAAACAACCCAGAAACTTGCAAATCCTTAACCTCCCCACTGACCGCATAAAACCTTCAAAAAAGCATCAAAGTACCCAAAACAAATGAAAAAAATCAAACCAAAAATACAGAGCAAATACTAACAAAAATATCGAGGCTTTAGTCATCAATTTCATTAAACCCAAAAATAAACCCATAAAAATAGCAAATTAAATCAATCTAAAATAAAAATCACATCAAAAAATTAAAAAATAATAAACAAATAAATGTTGGGGTTAGGGTGTCAAGGCTAGGGTCTTGAAACTTGCAAGTAGATTAGTAGATCTGCACGCACGCAACGGAATGAATAAATGATCTTGCAAGTAGAATAGTAGATATGCACGCACGCAACGGAATGAATAAATGATCTTGCAAGTAGAATAAGTTTCAAGATCCAGGCCCATCATCTAACTAAAGCAACACCCAGAAACTACAATTACTATCGTATCAACAATTTGTCACAGCAATTCTCAACCTCATAGTAACAAAAATAATCCACATAAACACCTTAACACTCAAAATCCCTTATCAAACCTAACAAAAAAGAGTAATTTAGTTTATTAAGAGCAAATATTAATGAATTTCTTACATTTGTAGCAAACTAAAATGACACCTGTAATTCAACCTTTAGAGATAGATTAATCTCTCCTGCCCTTTCTCTCTCCTCCATCATCATCGTCTTCACCAAAATCCAATTTATTCTCTTCAACATTAGAATTATTACATGTTTTAGCTAACAGACACATGTTTTAGCTTCTATTCAATGCAATCATGAAACCTCAAAGAACAACAAATCATGAAGGGATTGGCTAATGGTGGATACCTCTAGTTCGGAAAAGCCATTTCAGCCTCGGTCATCCACATCTCAGAGGCATCGTGTGCATATTTAGGACTTAATGCTGCACCCGCTGATCCTGTACCATAAATAATAACAGTAATATTGAGCTATGATTGTTATAATCCGCAGAAACAACACTAATTATGAATGCACATAATCCATTGACAAACAACCCAAAAATCATCATGAGAACACTGTTCATAGTCATGGGTTCACCGCCATAATAACGATACAGGAGCACTGAAGGAATTGCAAGATACATAAAAGTTGATTAAAACAGCCATAGACAAAAAATTGAATAAACCGCCATAGACAAAAAATTGATTAAAACCGAACCAGTAGGTGTATTGAAATTATTAAAACCTAACTATCTAAAACAACATGAATCCTAATAAAAACCAACTATAATTCATACTACAGAACATTCGAATCGAACATAAACGATGACCCACATGATAATTTCCGATGATATTCAAGGCATGATACTGCAAAGTAACAATCACACACTAAAGAACCTGAAACAACTTCGTGCTTAACCATGAAAAATTGAGAGTCGAGTATTAAATAAACCAAGCAACACGCTTCCCTTCTTATCATTCTACATAATCACTTAAACCAAAATGCAGGAAGCAAGTTATGTTCATGTCTGATCAACCAAACACAATCAAGTAAACAACCAAACTACCCAAAATCTAAAAACCATCAAAAAAAATGAACATGTTCTGTATAAATCAAGGAAAAGAAGGATTACGAAAACAGGTGAATAGCAGCTTACTCTTGCAATTACCTGTGACAGGAAACTCTAAAAATGAACAGACATGAACATGTTACAACAAACCCCAGATCAGATTACTCCGTCAACAAAAATGAACATGTTCACATCCAAAAATCAAATTACAGCAACCCCAGATCAGATTATTCCATGTTTGACGAAAATAAGAGCTCATAGCTATCCATTAAATTCCAAAATTTGTATTGAGTCACCCAATTATGCAAAACCTTTCGCTTAACTAAAACGAACCAATTCTAATTGAATTTGAGGAGACAAATTAATACTTTTCATAGCATAATCATGAGACATAATTTCAATTACCCATGAATTTCCTAAATTAGCACAAAAAATCGAGCCACCCATTTGTACGAAACCTTCAGTTGACTAAATTTACAATAACAAGAAATATTTACATCCCTTAGATTGCAAAATATTTCTTGGTATATTATCCCGAGGGCTTTTTAGTAAAGTAACTTTTCGTGTCCCCCAAGAAATTTACAATAACACCCTTCACTGTTTAACAGTGTGCCAGACCCCTCCAATTTCTAACGCCAAAATCTCCATAATTGACGGACAGAAATTTATGGCAGTCAAATTTGAATTTAGAAGTTGAAATCAACTCATCCCACATCGTAAAAGTGAGAGACTAGGCCAAACCAGGTTGTATAAAAGACAAATGAATCGTTAGCCTTCCTCACGCAGCCACGCAACGAGAACAAAATTGATCGGCTTTTGCTGGTGTTGCTGCTAACGGTGCTGCTACTGGCGGTGTTGTTGCTGCGGCGGCGTTAGGGATTTGGCTCGATTACATTTCAAGCTTACCTCTAATACCGAAAGCATCAATTTCGGGTCGTAATCTATGATTTTGGTTGTATCTTCTCTAATACTCCGCCATTGAAGATATAATCAATGGAGCGGGCTGTTCGAGAATGCTTTGGTTTCCTATTTTGATTTTGAGATATTGCAATTTGCAAACAAAACCTTTTCGGTAAAATGGTTTTAAAAAACAATTACAATCATTTAGTGGTTTTATATTTTTTGTTTTATTTTTCCCCTTACCCCATTACCCCGCTAATCATCTTCTCGCTCCTCCCATGGTTATCGCCAAAAATGGTGATGATTTTTGTGGTTATCGGCACCATAAACAATGGAAATTTTTTTAATCTCCACCCAATTGTAATCATGGCAGTCCGAACCTCAGATTTAAAAGAAGGAATGATGATCATATTCAGAAACATAGCCATCGGGTAATTTTCCTAAAGTTTTTTGCTTCGAATCTTTTTCAAGTTAATCTCAAAATTACTCAACTATGGTGAATTGGTGATAAATTTATGGATTTGGATAAAGAAAGTTTTTCATTTTTGGTTTTAAGGAAGAATGGAAGGCATACTCCGTAATTTTATTATTGAAAAGAAGGTTTACAGTTTGCACTCTTTGTTTTGAAATACAAGTGTATAGCATGCTCATAAGCTAGAATACAGGTGGCTGGGACCTAAGTGGGTACATGATGACAATCTAATAAATAATAATCTATACTTTTAACAAAATTTTGTAATTTAATTTCAAGGGAGCCTAAAACTAAAAGTATTTTTGTTTCAGTTTTGAGAAAAATGAAATAAAATTGGATTTGAGTTTTAAAAAATTAAAAACTGAAAAGTAATAATGATGGTTTTAAAAAAAACTAAAAACTGAAAACTAATGTTGATGGTTTTAAAAAAAACTATTCGTATGCCGAACAAACTCTTAGTTGGTAATTTTGATGTTAATTGGTTGTTGTAAACTCACTGTAATGGAGAGAGAGAAAGGAAAGGTGGGAAAGGAGGAGAGAGAAAATGAAAGGGAGCATGGTCATTTGGTCCATATTTCAGTAATTGTTTGTGTGATAAACATAAAGTAGTTAAATTTAAGTGATCAAAATTGGAATTTTAGAGGATTAATTAAGTCGATTTCAAATAATGATTAAGAAATGAATAAAATTACTAATTAGTGACGAACTAACATGCGTTACTATCTTTTTACGACTTCCCTCAAGTGGGAGTAAATTAAAAATACGAATAGATCTTCATTAAGGTCTAATAATGTTTATTTTCACCAAAAAAATAATAATCAAACAATGGCCTACTGATTTTTATATCATCGATACCATCGGCATCGAAATGTACGAGATGTATTTAGAGCCATGGCCGGTCCTAGCATTTTAGAAGCCTGATACGAAACGTTAATAAGAAAAGAAGTCTTTAGTGCAACTCCAATGGTTAGCTAAAATGTGGTGTAACTAAATTTGCCACATTAAAGTTTTTAAGTTACAAAGTGTACTCTGCTTTTTATGCTTTTATTTCTGTACTTTGGTACTACTCTTTACCATTGCTTTTTCATCATATAAAAATATGTGTATATATCCGTACATTGTTGCACTATTTAGATATTTTTATTATAGACATGTCAAATTTGTTGTATATAAAATTTATGAACATTATTTCTTGCCTATTATTTGAGGTGATTAAATGTAATATAATACTAATACAATATTTAGTTTTTAAATACCCGCACGCATCACGTGCATCGAGATCTCACTGGCCGCTTTTCCAGTTCTATTCATTTTTCAAGAAACATCACAGAGGTTCGATAAATTCGGATTAAAACTCATGTTCTTATTCGTTTGATCTTTGTGTTGAGGTTTTTTAATCATCAATTGGTGGAGATGGAGAAGGAGGCGGAATCGCTCGGCCCTTTTCACGTTGAATCTCTTCGAAAATCAAAACCCTCATCATCATCTAACCAGTTGAGTTTCACAATTTCTTATTTTCGTTTAATTACGGTTTCAATTTTGCTTTACTTATGTCAATTTGGTGTTATGTGAATTTGGACTTTTTTTTTGGGTGAAGTTTTTAAAGAGGCGAATTTATGATTTTTGGATAAATTTGTTTTGATTGGATATTGTTGATGTGATTTTATAGTGTTTAGTCTAGAAATGATTAATTTAGGGTGGGTAGTTTAGCATTACCTTAGATCTTTGTTTACAATCCATGGTCAATCAATTAGGTTATCTCTAAAATCGGATATTCGTGTCATTCAATATTTTCTTCCTGTTTTGGATTTTGGTTGTTTGTTTTTATTTAATGTTTATTTAAATTATCTTCTTATTCAAATTGTTACCATTAATTTAAACTTAGTAAATAAGAAACTTTAATGAATTGATGATTACTACGAGTGATCAACGCGGCCTTAAAACCAAGAGCTCTTCTTCTTAGTCGCAAACCACCCATTCACGAATCACGGTAGTAGGGGAAGATCAGTACTTGAGAGCTGGCATTGTTGGTCTCCCTAATGTTGACAAATCCACTCTTTCAATGCTGTTGTAAGCCAGTTTTTCTCCCTCATTGACTCTCAGTTCTGTTGTTTGGTTCTCCTTCATTGACTCTCCCTAATGTTGACGAGTGTTGTAACGTGTTTGATCAAATGACAACATTGAGAAATGCCTCAAAATTTGTTTGTTTTTTGAATTTCTGAGATTAAGTTTTTGTTCATTACCTTAATGATTGTGGGTAGCTGTTGATTGTTTTGGTCTTTATTGGCTATGGCAGCTTTAGACAAGAATGAACAATCACTGAATTTTCTATAGCAAGAATGAACAATCACTGAATTTTCTATAGCAAGAATGAACAATCAGTGAACAATTATTAAAGACAAAAGTGTCTAAACAACATAGAATTGTGCAAGTTTTTTTTCTATAGAAAGAAGCAGAATTACATTAAAATAAACATATCAATTAGATTCTTTTGTTTTCATTAGTTCAGTTGTTCTGATTAGTTCATTTAATCTGGTCAACTACGTTAAGTTTTTCGTTTGTTCAGTTCAGTTTTTTCAGATTTGTTCATTTGTTTCAGATTAGTGGACATATTTGTCATGGGAGGACACTCAAGGGAAAGTGGACATCTTTGTCATGGGAATCGAAAGTGGAGGCATTGTGTCTGGTGTTGGACGCTATCTCAAATCTCAAAATCCTAATGTAAAGGTATCATCTATTTATATATTAAGTGATGGGTAACAGCTGAACATCTACTAATTGAGAATGCAAAGTTGTTTTAATTGTTGGTCTCCCCTTTTTGTAAATTGAAGTTCGTATTTATTCTCTCTCCCCATTTTATTTTATTTATCTTCCAAATTGAATTTCAACCCTCTTCTTCATAAAACGTTGTGGGTTTCTATCAATTCTCGACAAAATTTCTCACATGGGTAAGCTTTAATTTCCCTATTTTCTTTTTTTATAATACCATTTGTAGTTAAATATCCTGAAAATGGTGGCTTTTGCTGCTTTCTTTCTAGAGATTTGTAAATGGCCCTAATATTTCTGTACAGATCCGTTATTTCTAGAGATTTATGAATGGCCCTAATAAGTTTTCGCTTGACTAAAAATGTGTCCTTTTATTTTTATAGTGTTTTTGCCTTATTTGGCAGTTAGGGTTTTAAAATTGTAGTGATAAATTTTATTTTTTGGGTGGATTTTGTTTAAGAATTTGAAATTAGCAGCATTATTATCTGGATCGAATATCATTTTGCTTATTAATGGGTGTTTCTGAATTTCAGGAAATTCTCATTAGATTTTTTAGCTGGAGTCCGGAGACACCACTATCAGTGTTTGAGAAGCCATTAATCCCCATGTAAGTCCCCTTATCTTTTTCTGTTTTCTTCATGTCGTTTTATTTAATTGGAATTTTAATTTAATTAGTTTAGTTGAGGAAATTTCAAGTTATTGATCGAAAATGTAATCACTTTGAGTGCTTCTGATTATCTTTTGCTTACCCAGGATGGTATGTGATTTTTTTTTTGTAATTATCTATTTGTGGAAATACTTGCTAACTCCAGAACCCGATGAAGCTTATAATTGAACGACAACCATGGTCAATTAACGAGGTAGGACTCCCATACCCAACCTACTTCAATCCCAGCTCAGATGAGGAGATCATAGCATGACAGTCTAACATCGGGAAGATGAATCGGAAGTACTTCATCAGCTTTGCTGGGACCCCACACAAGCGTTGGGAGAGCATAAGATCGATCCTCATTGCACAATGCACTTCTGCTCCTAATAAAGTCTGCAACTTCTTAAACTGTATAGGAGAATCATGTGTTGAATCAGCACTTTTTGAGAAACTTTTCATGGCATCAGCCTTCAGCCTCCAAGGCACAGTCCAACGAGAAAGTCCATGTTTGATTCTCTCATTGCTGGTTGCATCCCTGTTGTGTTTGATCCATTCATGACACATTGCCGAAAAATATGAAGATCTTCAAAGGTATTCTCAATTTTGTTTTATTTTTCCCTAATTCTATTATTTTTATGGGAAAACTTTGATTGATGGTAATTTTTGGTTGTGCAATTAGTCTGAACATGTTGCACACTAACACCCAAAAAAATGAACATGCTGCACACTAACAGCATCACTCCACACAACAACTGTTGGACAAGCCACAGTAGCTAAGCACCAGCAAAGCAGCAGTATTGCTTACAATTTTTACTGAGAACCATTTTGTAAACAGTAAGCCAAATACACTGCAATACTGAGAACCATTCTGTAAAACTGGTGAAAACCAGAGTTTTTGTTAAAATTCTACAATTACAGAATTTGTGTCCCTTTATTAGATGATCCTACAATTATATATGCAATATTCTCATCTTGAATCTTTTAACTAATTGTAGGTATGATGCTAAATTTCAATTCGATGGGGATCACGTGGACAATAAGGAAATATATCCAATGGGAAGACATGTGTCAAGAGTTATTGCAATTGATGCATTGCACTTAGGCTGGGCAGGAGCCAGCCAGTATAAGAATGAAATTGAGTAATATGAGGTTTCTGTTGAGTAATCCATAATGTGTAATCCAGACAATATCTATACAGTATAAGCATGAATAGGAGCTAGACAATATCTTATGAGGTTTGATATTGAGTAATCCATCATGTGTGACAAATGTTTCTGTTTTACTTTTGGGTTATAGATGTACTCTTACGATTTTTAGTTTTTGTATAATCTCGCATGCATCGCGTGCATATAAGACTAGTTACTATATACTAAAAGAGACACCAGGAATGACACGTGTCAATTCCTGGTGCGATTTTTTCCCGCCAAAAAGTTTTTTCCCTTTTTCTCTTAAATTACCAAAACTAAAATTGTGTACTCCGCGATATTAAAGGCATTTTGCAACGATTTGATAGATTATAGTAATAGATTTGATAGAGAATCGTGAAACTGCCAAAAAAAGGAAAAAAATATAGAATCATAATCTACGGTGCACGTTATGGAAATTTTCTATACAGAAATTATATACCTAAATTAAAATCAACATATTAGTATATAACTTAACATATAAAAATCAACATATATTAGTAAATCAAGTATTTTGGTCAAATTAACGTATCAAGCATATAAAATACGTAATACGTAGTATGGCGAAAATTGAGTCATCTGAGTTAGATGATTATATAAATACGTTTATTAATAATGTAGTAACTTTAAGGAGCGAAATATTTCAGTCAAATTATATTACGAAATATAAAAAATATAAAAAATTAGTCACATAATTTTAAATTATCCGTGCATGCACGGGACCTAATCTAGTAATACATATAAAATGCAGATGACATATTTGTTGGAGTTTGTTCCTCCAAAAAGGAATGCTTCAAAAGAATGAAAAACCAATTGTCCCACATTGATAAAAAACCCACATACTACCTTCTTTATATATTGCACTACCCTTTAATCATTTGTTTAAGAGTGCTTGAGAGTGGCATGGGTGGTCACAACACACACACGCGCGCGCGCGCCGGGCCGGGCTCGGACTTGGTACTTGGTACTTGGTACTTGGTACTTGGTACTTGGTACTTGGTAAGTTCGTTAACCCCACTAGCCGTTTATGGCTGTTACAGTTTCCCAAAAACCTCTCTATAAATTCATCATCTTTTTCCACAGAAAACACACAGAAAAATTGTTCTTTTCCTCTTCTCTGAAATAAAAAACACAAAACCTCCATTGTTCTGGGCATTGCTTAAGGGTGTTCTCAATCTAGTTCTTCGTCGTACACCGAAGGATTGGAGTCGTGTATGCCTGGGGGTCGGTTGCTACGAGTCCGCGTGTACTTAGCGGGGCAAATTCGACTTTAGGGCAGTGATTGGTGTCACGCCACGACATTGTTACAGATAAGCTTGTTCTAATTATTGTTCTTATTAGTCATAGTTCCTACAATCTAAAGTCGAATTTCTTTTCTTTTCGTGAATTATGGCTGATAATATTCCTACTGCTGTACCCCTTTCCTCATCCATGCTTTCCCATGCTTTCATTCCTGATATGTCGAAAATGCAACATTTTGATGGGAAGAACTATAGGATGTGGTCTGATAAAATGGAATTTTTCTTGGGTCAAATTGGGGTAGATTATACTCTTCTTATTGATGTAGCCCCTGTTAATTCTATTAGGGATTTCGATAAGGATAATAAGACCTGTCGTGGTATGTTGTTGCATTATATGACTACTTCCCTTTACATGATTCATAGTAAGTCAAAGAATGCAAAGGATATTTGGGATGCTTTGAAATCTAAGTATGGTACTGATGATTTTGGGACTAAGAAGTATGCTTGTTCTCGTTGGTTAAATTTTCGTATGACTGATGATAAGCCTGTTTTAGATCAAGTACATGAGTATGAGAATCTATGTGCTGATATTATTGCTGAAGGAATGAAGTTTTGTGATCAGTTTCAAGCCAATTGTCTTCTTGAAAAACTACCTCCTTCCTGGCAGAATTATGTTCACTCCATGAAGCATAAACAGAAGGATTTCACCCTCCAAGAGTTGGTTTCTGGGATCAAGATAGAAGAGCAGAATCGCATCCAAACCAAAGGGAAATCTCAGGATCATTCCTCTTCTACAGCTAACCTTGTTGAATCTAAAAATGCAGGTTATAATAAAGGTTCGAAAGGCAAAGGTTCTAATCAACTTCATGGGACCAGACAAGCCAACAACCACTTCAAGGGAAATAGGCAATTCAAGGGAAACTGCTTCACTTGTGGTAAGTTCGGGCATATTGCAAAAGATTGCAGACAAGGGCATGGACCGAACAACAAAGCAAAGGAGAATAAAGCTCAAGCCAATCTTGTTGAGGATGAAATCATTGCTGCTGTGGTGTCGGAAGTAAACTTGGTGAGCAACGTAACAGAATGGGTGCTTGATACCGGTGCAACTCGTCATATTTGTTCTAGCAAGGAGATGTTCAAGGAGTACGAAAAAGTTTCTGAAGGAGAATGTGTCTTCATGGGCAACTCAAGCACTGTGAGTGTTCTTGGCAAAGGAAAGGTTTTTATGAAATTAACTTCCGGAAAAACCATTGCTTTGCAAAATGTCTTACATGTACCTGATATTCGCAGAAACCTCATTTCTGGTGCATTATTGAACAAAGCTGGCATCAAATTAACTTTTGAATCTGATAAACTTGTACTCACCAGAAATGAGGATTTTGTGGGAAAGGGATTTTGTAATGGGGGTTTGTTTGTGCTTGATGTTGTTTCTGATAATAAAACTCCTACTGCTTCTGTTTATATTGCTGAGTCTGTTTCTTTATGGCATTCTAGACTAGGTCATGTGAATGTTGCATCTGTTAAACGACTTAAACAACTTAGTTTAATTCCTGACTTTAGCCATACTTCTTTCGATAAGTGTGAAGTATGTGTGGAGGCTAAACACCCTAAGAAAGCGTTTAACAAAAGTGTATCTCGTACTTCTTCTTTACTTGAGTTAGTTCAAAGTGACTTAGGTGACTTTAAGAATTCAATGAGTAGAGGAGGTAAGCATTACTATATTACTTTTGTTGATGATTTTTCCCGATTTACTAAGGTTTATTTGTTGAGTACTAAAGATGAGGCTGAAGAAAAGTTTCTTATCTATAAGGCTGAAGTTGAAAACCAATTAAACCTTAAGATTAAAAGGCTGAGATCAGATAGAGGTGGAGAGTATGATAGCAATCCCCTTAAGAAATTTTGTGAAACTAATGGTATTATTCATGAGACTACAGCTCCTTATACCCCCGAACAAAATGGAATAGCTGAGCGGAAAAATAGAACCCTTAAGGATATGATGAATGCTATGCTTATTAGTTCGGGTATGCCTACTAACATGTGGGGTGAGGCCATTCTTTCTGCTTGCTATGTGCTTAATCGTGTTCCCCATAAAAAACTAGATAAAACCCCTTTTGAGCTATGGAGAGGTTTTAAACCAAACCTGAGTTACCTTAAAGTGTGGGGGTGTCTAGGAAAAATAGGACTTCCTGATTTCCAAAGGAGTAAGATTGGGCCTAAGACTGTTGATGGGATTTTTATTGGTTATGCTTCTAACAGTGCTGCATATAGACTCATTCTTAAGGATGCATCTGGTTTTGGTCCAATTCGTGAGTCAAGGGATGTTGAATTTTTTGAGCATATTTTTCCTATGAAATTGAATGTGCAAGCAAGTTTACCTGTTCCATCTCCATCTTCTTCTGTTGTGCATCATGACATTGCATCATCTAATGTAGAACCTAGAAGGAGTAAGAGAGCTAGAACTGAGTCTAGTTTTGGTCCTAATTTCATAACTGCATTTCTTATTGAAAATGAGTTTCTGAATGAGCATGAGATAGATGAATTTATTTTAGAAGAAAATCCTAGGACCTATGGGGAGGCTATGAGGTCTGTTGACTCTAGTTTTTGGTTAGAGGCCATAAATAGTGAGATAGAGTCTATCATGAGTAACAATACTTGGGTTTTGACTGAACTTCCTAGGGGTTGTAAAGCTTTAGGAAGTAAGTGGATTTTTACAAAGAAAGAGGATACTAATGGAAATTTGATCAAGTTTAAAGCTAGATTAGTAGTTGGTGGTCATCATCAAAAGAAAGGTCTAGATTTCTTTGATACCTATTCTCCTGTGACAAAGGTTGCTACCATTAGAGCTTTAATTGCACTTGCATCTATTCATGATCTTATTGTGCATCAAATGGATGTGAAAACTGCTTTTTTGAATGGTGATTTGAAAGAGGAGATTTACATGAAGCAACCAGAGGGATGTATTGCTCCTGGACAGGAAAACAAGGTATGTAAACTCATTAGATCGTTATACGGTCTAAAACAAGCACCTAAGCAATGGTATGACAAGTTTCATCAAACTATTATTTCTGATGGTTTTTGTGTTAATGATTCTGATGCTTGTGTGTATTCTAAACTTGACAAGTTTGGTTGTGTGATCATATGTCTATATGTGGATGATATGTTAATTTTTGGAACCAATATAGATGTTGTTAATGCAACTAAGGCCTTCTTAAATTCTTGTTTTGAAATAAAGGATTTGGGAGAGGCGGATGTTATTCTTGGCATAAAAATTATTAGAACTTCATATGGGCTGTCTTTAAACCAATCTCATTATGTTGAGAAAATTTTAAAGAAATTTAATCAATTTGATTGTACACCTGCGAAAACCCCATATGATTCTAATATTACTTTGAAGAAAAATAAAGGTGATAGTGTGTCTCAGGAACAATATGCCAAGATCATTGGAAGTGTGATGTTTTTAATGAATTATACTAGACCAGATATTGCATATGCTATTAGTAGATTGAGTAGGTATACTCATAGTCCTAATCGTGATCATTGGAATGCTTTAATAAGACTATTGAGGTACTTGAAAGGCACTATCAATTGGGGTTTGCACTATCATAGGACACCATGTGTTTTAGAAGGATATTGCGATGCTAATTGGGTGTCAGATAATGATGAGATTCATTCTACTAGTGGCTATGTTTTCACTCTTGCTAGTGGTGCTATTTCATGGAAATCATCCAAACAAACTTGTATTGCTAAATCTACAATGGAATCTGAGTTTATTGCTTTAGAATTGGCAGGTCAAGAAGCCGAGTGGCTAAGGAGCCTGCTAGCTGACATACCATTGTGGGGGAAGCCAACTCCATCAGTGTCCATGCATTGTGACTCACAAGCTGCAATTGGGGTAGCGAACAATCAATCCTATAATGGAAAAAGGAGGCACATTCGCGTGAGGCATGCAATTGTTAGAGATCTGATCAGAAATAATGTGATATCACTTGAGTATGTAAAGTCGGAGAGGAATATTGCAGATCCTCTCACCAAAGGCCTTTGTAAGAAAATGGTGCATGAGTCAGCACAAGGAATGGGTTTAAAGCCTATTGAGGAGTGAATTGTGATGGATACCCATCTTGGAGAAATCTAAGTTCAATGGGTCAAACTAAGTCACAAAAGAACTCGCGTTTTGTATACTACTGCCATTCCTATTAATAAAGTGATGTAGTATTTTGTCTTACTGTCAAATGAGTAAGGATGAGCCAAAGCTCTTAATAAGTTCATAGCCTATTGAGGTGGTTTATGACAGTATAAACCTGATGAACTTACCTATGTGAATGTGGGGGCTACGCCCAACCCCCTATGAGGTCCCTTGGCTTAGGACCTCTAGAGCGTTCATGAAATACCAGGAACTTGTGGGGCACTGACTATTAAAGTTCGCGAGAACACTACTTGTTTTGAGAAAAGTTTGGTGCGCTGTTGTGTTACTACAATCCCCATGCAGGGTTCAAGGATAAATCCACCTTATATGGCTGTATGACATACTAGTATGCACTAGGTATCAATTCAAGTCCACAAGACATTGATACTTGCAAAACTAAGTATCCCTTGCCCAGAACATCTTTCATTACCAAAGCCGTCCTTCTTTTGAATCATGTGGGGGAATGTTGGAGTTTGTTCCTCCAAAAAGGAATGCTTCAAAAGAATGAAAAACCAATTGTCCCACATTGATAAAAAACCCACATACTACCTTCTTTATATATTGCACTACCCTTTAATCATTTGTTTAAGAGTGCTTGAGAGTGGCATGGGTGGTCACAACACACACACGCGCGCGCGCGCCGGGCCGGCCTCGGGCGAGGGCCTTGGGCCTTGGGCCTTGGTACTTGGTACTTGGCGAATGCGGTTCGCGGGCGTGGGGTGGGTTTTGTGGACCGGGTTATTCTTTTTGGTCAAGGGCGGTTTGATTAAGTCAGGAGACTTAATCAACCCACTAACTCTGGAAACTGCTCCATTAACCCCACTAGCCGTTTTATGACTGTTGCAGTTCCCCATTACTCCGGTAACTGCTCCACTAGCCGTTTATGGCTGTTACAGTTTCCCAAAAACCTCTCTATAAATTCATCATCTTTTTCCACAGAAAACACACAGAAAAATTGTTCTTTTCCTCTTCTCCGAAATAAAAAACACAAAACCTCCATTGTTCTGGGCATTGCTTAAGGGTGTTCTCAATCTAGTTCTTCGTCGTACACCGAAGGATTGGAGTCGTGTATCCCTGGGGGTCGGTTGCTACGAGTCCGCGTGTACTTAGCGGGGCAAATTCGACTTTAGGGCAGTGATTGGTGTCACGCCATGACATTGTTACAGATAAGCTTGTTCTAATTATTGTTCTTATTAGTCATAGTTCCTACAATATTTATTGAAATATATTCGGTAAGACATTGAAGTTTCAAACATTGATCCTCATATTATTTTGGACAAGAACTGCCACCGCTCAAGACATTATACTCAGCGTGTGTAGCTTAATTAGTAGTCTCATAGTCTGAGTTAACTTATCATAAGCATGAATAATTGCATGACAATGTGTATGGTACAATCACGAGGAACTCATGAGGGACATGCAAGAGATGCAGTTTTGAACCAAATTAAAATGTTGAATTTAAAACGTACTTTGAAGCATAGTCATAAGAATATATAGTGCGGAAATAGAATTAGCATGCATGTGCAATTCTGTTATTTTTGTACGTAAAAAGGCCAACTTCATATATTCCAAGTATAAATTTGTATTGCTATTTCACCCAATCATGTTATTGTTATATTTGTCGCAAAAGTTAAACAAAAATGGAGTCACAAATAAAAATGGTAATAATAGGAATGATAATAATAGGGTTGGGAATGGGGATAGTGGTAGAAGTAGGAGAAGGCGCTAGAGCTCCGGTGTTACATGAGGTTGGAGGAAATAGGTTTGGTTGGAGGCTTAATGTTAACTTGTCTAATTGGGCTGCTAATCAACGTTTCTATGTTGGTGATTGGCTTTGTAAGTAGTAGTATATATTAATTAATCTTATGTTTTTATTGATTTTAAATTTGTTACGTTATATTATTTGGGTTTTTTTTAAAGTGTTATGTGTTTTTGGAGCAGATTTTGGATTTGACAAGCAGAAAATAAGTGTGCTAGAGGTGAACCAAACGGGGTACGAAAACTGCGTAGAGAATAACTACATAACAAACATAACAAGAGGAGGAAGAGATGTTTTCAATCTGACGGTAGCAAGGCCTTACTACTTCATCAGCGGTAGAGGTTACTGCTTTCGTGGGATCAAGCTTGCCATTACCGTCCAAGATGCTCCACTGCTTCCTGCCTTACCTCCTGATGATTTCTCCGCAACAAATCCTAGTACTACCCTCATCACTTCCGCCGCCGCCACCACCACCACCACCACCACCTCCACCTCCTATTACAAATGGTTTAATCACTTTCTTATCACCATCATCATCGTTTCTATAGCTAATTATTCGGCCTTTTGTTAATTAGTGACTTAATAACCCAAGCCGTTGGATAATTAATACTCCGATAATGTGCTAAAATTAGGACACTGTAGTTTCCTTTCCGCAATATATTGTAGTACTAATTACCGAGTAATGTTGTAACTCCCATATATTTTGCAACAAAGTGTTTTCCGTCAAACAAAAAGGGTCTTAGTAATATCAATTTTTTTTTAAAAAAACGTGATAAAAATAGAAAATTAATAGAAATGGTTCTCACCTGCCTCGTGGCCAACGGGTCACAATTAAATGTGGCAATGACTGATAATGAAACTACGTGGTGGTTGCTGTTATGGGTCGTTTTGTATGACGTGAGGTCGACGGCATGAACGGGTCAACGTGAATCAGATCGTACCAGTTAACTCCTACTTTTAGGGAGTCGTTGTGGCTGAGTCAAGGTCAAAGCAGTTAGAGAATATCAAGGAATTATTTGAGGAGATCATGGAGGCAGTTGAAAAGATCATGGAGGCAGTTGCCAACACATTTATCTGACCTACACTTCTGTATAAATAGCCTCACCAAGAAGACTTCAGGGGGGCAGAAAAAACCTATGGCCAAGACCCACAGTGAAACCTATACTTCTTATTACATACTCTCCTCGTAACCATGGCACCTAAAGAATTACAAGATGTTTTACTTCTTCCTTAACTCCACCGAGACATTCCACTAAGTCCACTACTACTTGTTATCTACCTCTTCTCCGTAACTTATCCCCAAGGCAAAACTACCTAATGCCATCATCACTAATCCCTAGACGTTATTATTTAATATCATCCAAAGCTAAAAGCCTTTCCCTAAGATCCATTATACTTCACCAAAAAGCTAACACCGTGCTAATCAGAATACTTTATATAATCGTCCCCGATCCATTTATCACTACTCCCAAATACCTTTTCGTGCTCATGCTTTATTATGAGTTACTAGTATATTTACATACACGCAAATAAACGATGTACTCGTGTTTAACTGGGCTTTTTATGCCGGCAACATAGTGGATTGGTGGACTCATTGCCACCCGCGGTTTTTATCCCTTTCGGGTTTTCCGCGTCACCATCTCTTGTCTCGTCTCTCTTTATTTTCTGTCATTTATTTCCTGTCATTTGCATAATTATTCTATCTAGTCGTCTATGTCCCAACCAAAGGTCGTCCATACGAAATTTGGCATAAACAGTTTGGCGCCGTCTGTGGGGAGATGGCTAGATTTATCTTCAAACACATATCCACAAATGTCCTCTCAAACACAATATCCGACCCACTTGGGTTCACCAATAAAGTTGTCGCCAGGCTATGGATTGTTGTCATACTTTGTCGCCACCATGAGATGGAGCTACGTCAGGGCACATGTCGCCAACATGACAGGTGTCGTCGACGGGTCAGGTGTCGTCGACGGGTCAGGCGTCGTCGACGGTCAGGTGTCGTCGACGGTCAGGTGTCGTCGACGGGTCAGGTGTCGTCGACGGGTCAGGTGTCGTCGACGGGTCAGGTGTCGTCGACGGGTCAGGTGTCGTCGACGGATCAGGTGTCGTCGCCAGGCTCGTTGGTCGATGGAATATGGAATGACGTCAGGGTACATGCCATCGCCAGATAAGGTGTTGACATCAGCAGGTGTCATAGCTAGAAGTGACGCGTTTGAGTGGTCGAATTCAACCTAGATGATGCATATCGTGACAACAATGACACCAACGCTTGATGACATCGAAAATAGACGTCACGGACCATCATGCAGATGTCACCACAAACAAGATACAATATGAGTTGTCTCGTACCTTGATAAGATCTCGAGACGATTTGACACTTGACGTCGCGAGAAGTATGGTATAAAACTCAACCCCAGTGATTCTAATTTAAACTAATATTGTTTCTAGTCCTTGTTGTCACTAAAACAGATGCGAACACGTGACGTCATCCACCAATGACATGACGTCAACATAGTTTCGTCCGACGTCACATCCACATCAGTCGACGACGTCTCCAAAAACGAAGGCGACAAATGGAGATTCAACAACAAATTGTCGGCAATACTAGATTTTGTGGCTAACTTCAGTCCAAGTATCAAATAGGAGAATTTGTAGTTGTCCTGAAGTCGCCACAGGGGAGCATATAGTATACTCTATCTCATTTAATTTTCATATAGTATACTTGATTTGCTTTTTATATAGTATACTTTGCTTGTTTTAATTTCCAAAAGCACTTTGAAATATATGCTATACGTTGTTATCCTACTTTTTGTACTAACATCGTCACCACTTGTCGTTTGATCATGTCGTGTCGCCAAGTATTATCTTGTCTACAGGTATTGACGTGTCGCTTGGCTAGGTCATGAGTACATCAGGCGACCGACGTTTGAATGCAGGTGACAAGGTACTGTCCTGTCTACAGGTACTGACGTGTCGCTTGGCAAGGTCGTGAGTAAAGAAGGCGACCAACGTTAGAAGTGTTACACGAGGTCACGACACGACATGAGGTCACGACGACACAACACGACGCCACGACAGCAAGTCACAACAGCAGGACGCGACCATTCTGGTTACCCCTATGACGACAAGAAATTTCTCGGCGTTAAACATGGTACATAGAAGTAATTATCGAACATCTTTATTTTAACAATATATTTCTTCGTAAGTTCGCCAACAGATCGTTGATTGATACATGAATATCAATGGGGGCTAAAGGTACGAACATACTTTCAAAGTAAGTTATCTTTTATTTATAACATACACGTATTGTCGCTGCCACGTACATCGCAGATCGTGAGGGTCATCAACACAATCGAATGGTATGAGTAACCCAATTCATTTATTAGTGACGTCAAAATTTTATAAACTAACATCTCATACCCTATTGAAATTTTCTCATATATCATCCGTGATAACTATTTTTCATTTACTAACGACATGCCGCGACTATACGCGTTAGTATGTATATTAATGACAACAGATTACCTTGATCATGATGGTATGCCCCGACGCCACGAGATGGCAATGACCGATGACACGACGCCACCAGACTACCGAGAAAGCTAAGGAAATCGGAATGTCGAATAATCATCATCAATGACCATGATGACACATGAGTAACTTCTAAACTATTTTTCACACACTTTCTCATTTCAATTCATTCATTGTTGTTCTCTTGTATTAATATGTCTCGTATTCCACGTTCATCAAGTTAACTAATAAATTTTTGCATCGCACCATGAATGTCTCAATTTCTCTAATGACTAAACCATTTTATCAAATCGTTTTGAGGTAATTTGACTCGACAGGACGTTTAGAGGTTGCATCATGCTGGCACGCATGTGCGGCGTCAGATATAAACGAACGTCATCATATCTATGGCCGACTTCAGTCATGATATCTTCCTAAAGCCGCCACAGGGGGGCAAGATAGTACATACTCCCGTTCAGTTTAATATACTTGTTACAACTTTGAGATTTAACTAACGATGTGATACAATCTATTTTAATGATGATCTTGTCGTAAGATTTTGGTAACAGGTACGATGCTAAGACAAATGTACGAACACTGGGGGCTCAACCACTATCACATGTTGAAATAGGCGGATAAAGAAAACTCATGGGGTTTCCCAAAGACGACAAGTGATAAGACGTCAACCGATTAACAAGAAAGGTAATTTATAAAGAGTTCACATGTATTTGAATTTACGACATATTGTAATGTAAGTTTTTCAAATGATTTTACCAAAGACGTTAAGAAAAAGTCCACTTCTTAAGACAGTATAAGGAATTCACATTAACCATATGTTCTTTCTTGTGCCACATTGCGAGGATCAACCAATAAGTCGACCAACGTTGGAATGGACAGTGTCAAGACCAGCGATGCGTCATCGTTCAACATAACGGGACGACGCCAGATGGGATGACGGTGGTACAAGCGATGACAGTGATCTCAGAAACGAAAACAAGATCGGCGACCAGAGATGTCACGACATCAGGACAATGCTGTCAATTGTAGAATCGTCATCAAGGGACAGTCAGCGACACGACGCAATTTCGTTACACGAGCCCACATTAAGTAATATCTAACACTTACTTCGTGCGTTAATTAATTTATTACATTTTTCACTACACTGCGATTAAAGTTCAATTTCAGTTTTTGTTATCTGTCGCATTGAATATATCTTTCCAAACGCAATTATATTGTATTCGTATTTCATCTCACTTGTTTGAAAAGCAACGCTAACATCGCATCAAGCGAACGTCCACCTCTACCTTTTGTATTTTCTACAGATCACTTGTTGACCACGTCACCAACGGCAACAGCAACGAACGACATCATCAGAACACGACATCAACGAACGACGCTATCAACTACAAGCGACGACGTCTCCATGGTCATGACCCTTAAACTTATTGGATCCCAACGACGACATGTCGCTTCTAAGCGCGACCACTACAGACGACGCAAGTGCGATTTATGTGCACGTAACTTCGTTTTTCGAGTACCTCACAGGTGACATCTATTCTACAGCGAACAACAGAGACAACGTAAACAAAATTTTAAGCTAACGACGTGTATGCACCCTCGACGCTTGTCCAAACTCCTAACCAATCGCCAGATACAAAACAGAGAAACACACGTCTTTCCCCCTCAACACTGACGACAAACAAAGCTGACCCAGAATACTCATGTCCTACTTAAACTGTTGTTCTGAATATCCCATAGGCTAAAGTCTCCTTCCATAGATTGCGCCATCCAAACATCTTATCCCTTGTCCTCGTGTTATAGGAAACCTCACAACCCTTCGACTCTTCTTGACATTCGTCATAAGGTTGCTTCGAACCATCCACTTCATTCACCTGTAACTTCAACTCAGTCGTCTGCTACCTATCCTCACATGTCATTGCAACCATCTAAAACGATTCAAACATACGCACACTCGACGCAACTTCCTTCTCTAAATTCTTCGCATGACTACGAACAAATGAAGAGGCTTATACCGCCTTCATACGGTAGATGTCACACAACAGCGACAATAGATGCACGCCTGTAAACATCAGACAACAGACTAAGATACAACAGTTGGCCATGACGCCTGTTAACATCAGACGACGTACTAAGATACAACAGTTGGCCATGACGCCTGTAAACGTCAAATGACATACTAAGGTACAACAGTTGGCCGTGACGCCCGCAAACATCAAACTACGGACGAAGATACAAAAGTTGGCCATGACGCTAGATACCTAACTAACGTTATGTCTCAACATGTTTTCGCACAGGTTTTTAAGAACTACATCCTATTGTCTTACGCTCGTTAAGAGAAACAATTCTTTCACAAGATGACAGGTTTACATCTAATTAAGCTGAGGACACCAACGTCGATATGAAGACACCAATATACGCATGATGACATCGAGTGCTGTCAGAAATCGTGGATGACACCAGGCGGCGACGTCATTGAACAAGGTTAAGTACGAAAGATGACGGACAGGCCGAAGACAGTGACAGATTAGCGTCGATAACAAACGAAGATGGTGACAAGCTTTGAAGATTATTTTCCTAACTTCCGGCTTGCTACAATTAGGAAAATGGGGGCTATTGTTATGGGTCGTTTTGTATGACGTGAGGTCGACGGCATGAACGGGTCAACGTGAATCAGATCGTACCAGTTAACTCCTACTTTTAGGGAGTCGTTGTGGCTGAGTCAAGGTCAAAGCAGTTAGAGAATATCAAGGAATTATTTGAGGAGATCATGGAGGCAGTTGAAAAGATCATGGAGGCAGTTGCCAACACATTTATCTGACCTACACTTCTGTATAAATAGCCTCACCAAGAAGACTTCAGGGGGGCAGAAAAAACCTATGGCCAAGACCCACAGTGAAACCTATACTTCTTATTACATACTCTCCTCGTAACCATGGCACCTAAAGAATTACAAGATGTTTTACTTCTTCCTTAACTCCACCGAGACATTCCACTAAGTCCACTACTACTTGTTATCTACCTCTTCTCCGTAACTTATCCCCAAGGCAAAACTACCTAATGCCATCATCACTAATCCCTAGACGTTATTATTTAATATCATCCAAAGCTAAAAGCCTTTCCCTAAGATCCATTATACTTCACCAAAAAGCTAACACCGTGCTAATCAGAATACTTTATATAATCGTCCCCGATCCATTTATCACTACTCCCAAATACCTTTTCGTGCTCATGCTTTATTATGAGTTACTAGTATATTTACATACACGCAAATAAACGATGTACTCGTGTTTAACTGGGCTTTTTATGCCGGCAACATAGTGGATTGGTGGACTCATTGCCACCCGCGGTTTTTATCCCTTTCGGGTTTTCCGCGTCACCATCTCTTGTCTCGTCTCTCTTTATTTTCTGTCATTTATTTCCTGTCATTTGCATAATTATTCTATCTAGTCGTCTATGTCCCAACCAAAGGTCGTCCATACGAAATTTGGCATAAACAGTTGCCTTGGTTGAGGGTAACGTAATAATGTTCCCATAAAGAATAAGTACATTTTATTTAATTATTATTTTTGCAAGTTGCGCGCAACCACTGAATAATGGATATGTCATTAAAGAAAGGGTTAAAAGGCTAGTCAATCTAACCAAAATGTAATAGAGGACTAATTTACATTAATAATAGGCTTCTCCATTCTCCATATATTAAACATTTAATTAATGACTCTTGCATTACAAATGTAAATGGAGGAGAGAATATTCGAACTTGTTATCTATATAATACTATGTACAGATCTAGCTCGCTTTAGTCTTTATCATGGTACGCAGATTCGAACTTGTAACATATCGTACACAGAGTTAAAGACCCGTTTATCATCAGAGTTAAAGACCCGTTTATCATGAGATGCAATTCATCTTATAAAATGCTAGCTTCTAGTAACAATACTTAAAGACTTTCCTGGTCAAAAACAATAACCAATACTTTCAATGTTAAGAATTGAGAGGATGGTTGGATATATAAGTTGTTAAATCTTTAGGTAAAGTAGTACAAAGTATTTTTCATATTTTCATGGTTTCTCACCTTATAAGTCAAAGGCCATTACTTTAAGACTTGAAGATAGCAAACCTTGTAGCTCATTCTTCATTCATTCATGGAGGAGTTGAGCAGACAAAATCCAGCAATGGCGGCCTTACCCATTGACATTATCTTCGACATTCTTGCACGCTTGCCTGTCAAGTGTCTTCTTCGCTCGAAAACTGTTTCCAAGTCATGGCTTACCATAATCACCAGCTCTCATTTCATCAATTTTCATCTTCGCCGTAATAAATTTCTCTCCTCCTCAAATCAACTCCTAATCTTCTCCAGTAACCATGATCACTCCCTTTACTCGGTCTGCTTTGAATCTCCTGTTAACGCCATGGAACTCAGCTTCTTCGACGGGGGTTTAAGTTTCTCCGGTATTGCTGGTTCTTGTAATGGTTTGCTTCTCTGCATCTGCAACGCTAAAACTTCGCGTTCTGATGTTTGTTTAGTCAACCCATCTACGCTACAGTACAGAAGGATTCCGAAATTGCAGGTACCTAGAAATTTTTTGAAAGTGATTTATGGGTTTGGATATGATTATATAGCTGATGATTATAAAGTTGTCAGGATTGTGAATTTTGTGTATGATTGTTATGATGGCTCTGTTCATAATGCTAGGGAAGTTATGGTATATAGTTTAAGAGCTAATTCTTGGAAATTTTTGGAGGAAAAGGTATGTAATTATGCTACAATAACATCTACTAGAAATGGCCCCCTTATAAACAATCATCTACTTGATTGGATGTTTTGGTGTACTTCCATGAATGAACATCAAATATCGAGTTTCGATGTTTGTAGTAAACAATGGGGTGAGGTGCCCATGCCTGATTATGTCAAAAGTGGTCCTATACGCCACGAGAAACTAGATACGGTGGTAGACTTAAGGGATTTGGATGGATGTTTATGTTTGGTGACTAAGAATTTTGGAGGAAATTTGGGTGATGTTGATGTATGGGTGATGAAGAAATATGGTGTTAAAAACTCTTGGATGAAATTATTGAGTATGTCAGATATGGATGTTGCTCGGTCTTTAAAGATTGCTCCCATTGCTTATTCCGAAAATGGTAAGGAGATTTTGCTAAGAAGAGACGAGGAATCGTGTGTTTTTTGGTATAATTTGAGGGAGAAAAGAGGTAGGAGTGTTGAAATTCGCGGTTTGCCAGATTACCGTGGAATGATCAGTACCTGCATTTCAAGCCTTGTTTCGCCTTATGGCTATGGTAGAAATGATGATGAGCAATTTGTGCATCAGCAAAGATAAAAGAGGTAACACTCCTGTATGAATAAAATTTGTAATGACAATCATTTTTCTGATGAAGGTCGTTGCCTTGACCGTAATGGTCAAGTGTTTACTTACTATCTGTTAGGTCGCATGTTCAATCCCTTATGTTAAAAGCAGGTATCTTATGCGTTAAGTACGGCTTTTTTTCTAAAGTCATTTTCCCGATGCCGCGGATCAGGAACATGGAGTATATCAGCTAATCTGCAATTAGACAATTAATTGAGATTCTAAATTGCGATTAATTAATGAACTTTTACAAGCATCGTGTCATGCCACGTTAATACGAATCAATTTATTACTCCGATGGCTTTTGATTATTGGAGCATCCGAAAATAAGTAATTGTTTTAATAATGATATTGTTATTTGATTAATGATTATTATTGGAATATTCGCATGATCTGGATATTAAAAAATAACTAAAGTTCGTTGGTTATTATGTGCATGTTTGCCCCATAATTAATCATAATATATGGTGAAATATAAATAAACGACACCATTTTTACAGTTATGTGCTCACTAGGGGTCGAACACTCAACAGGGTAGACAGATGGAATAACTGTTTATTCAGACAGAGCTGGCAAAATGGATTTCGAATACGTGTTTGGTTTTGTATCAATTTCAGGTTATCACATCGTGTTCGTGTCTTACTAGTTACCACTGACTGACTAGTGAGTAGACTTGGTTATTGGACAAGGTAGTCTAATGGATATAGGGTTACGGTCAAGTTAATAGGGCTTTTATTGGACAGGGTCATTATAGGGTCAAACTTATACTATAATTATTTTGAAAATTAAAATAGTCATGATACAAAAAATTACGTGTATAACTCGTATTCACTTGTACTTTCACATGGCTCTTTTGTTTTTCATTTTTCATTGTTCGTTTATTGACCCGCCCACTAATGACCCGCTATCGACCCACGACTCGCTTTTGACCCGCCCATTATCGACCCGCTATAAATGATCCTTTCAATACCCGACCCTCTTTTGACCCGCACCGACCCTGACCCGACCCGCCTGATAACCAGGTCTACTAGTGAGTAGTGACTACTGTCGTGTTGAGGGAGGCTATATCTCTGGTAACCAGCGACACAATTACCCCATACCCGGGGTAAAATTGTAATTTCCGCTCAAGAGTTGAAAAGTCAAACAAAGTATTACGTATGGGCAACAATGACAGTATTTTAATACAACAATGACAGTATTTATGCAAACGATGACAATACTTATATAACACTTGTATACATACTTTTGCTCATTCATTTAATATGCAACACTTTTATCCATTCATTTAAGCGGTCTCTTTACTTTTTATATTTCATTACAGTTGTATACATAATTTCCTTTTTTTGGGTGATTGTGACAGTATTTTAATACAACAATGACAGTATATATACAACAATGACAATACTTATATCACCAATGGCAGTATATACCAAGTTAGCAACACTTTTACACATTTATTTAAAGGTGGGCCATGTTTCCAATTTTTTTTTTTTTTTTTTTAAAGGTGGGTATGGGGTAATTATATCGCTGGTAAAGCCTCCCTCCTGTCGTGTTAGGGATTGCAAGGTCTATTCAGACACCACGTATTGGTCTACGCTACATCTAAATACTCAGGAAATATTAATATAGAAAATAAGCAAGTAAAGTGGCACCTGGATGGCGAAAATCTTATGGCTCTTTTCAAGCGCTTTGCCTTCAATCAATCTACGGATAATAGCAGCTGTAAAAATGATACAAAATGGAAGTATTGCACAAAAGAATCAAGATCAAAAGATGCACCCAAATAAAGATAGTAACTTATCACATCCCATTGTTTACAGAAATTTAGCTAACTCACATAAGAAAATATGCACACCTTACCAGAAAGATCAGAACCTTCTTATCGATTCATAAAAACATTTTAACAGGTCAAGAATATATTAATGTCGTAACTGTAATCTAAGTTCTGATTTAAGCTTGCTCTGGGCCGGTAAACATTACCTTGGTTAAGTTATTATTAACCCCGGCAGCTTAAAACAGTTACAGAAGCACTACTT
Organism: Spinacia oleracea; assembly: GCF_020520425.1. Lineage (NCBI taxonomy): Eukaryota > Viridiplantae > Streptophyta > Magnoliopsida > Caryophyllales > Amaranthaceae > Spinacia > Spinacia oleracea. The sequence goes on along the minus strand of NC_079490.1, from coordinate 178,428,454 downwards.
CAGAAAGCTGTACAGAGATTAGCTTTTATATTAGAGGAACACTCATGTGAAATAGAACTTGTTGGGTTGAATAATCTAATTCTCTTTGTTTCAGTGATATTCATGCAGGAAACTGCAACTGCTAGAGCATCCACTAATCCACTGTCCTCTTCTAACTTGGATGAACTACTTGTCGACGAGTCAATGTCTGAGTCAGCTCTTTGAGAACCAACTGATTTATTCCCTGATTCAGTCCTTTCTACAGTCATGTCACGTAAAGTCATTCTCCTACTTTTGCTCGGTGTTGATTTAGAGGTCAGTGTCTTCAATGGTGGATCAGCGTAGAACAAAAGCCACGGATGTTCTGCCACAATAAGATATTTGTTTTAGACCACCATAATATCAACACACACAAGAAATATCACCTAGTAAGTTGATAAAGGCTCGTCCTACCCTCAAACAAAACAGACTCCGTCAAAATCTCAAGTAAATAAAAAGTAAAAAAGAAGAAAGGGATGGGAAGGGAAGGGAAGAAACAAAATACAAACATATACAAACAAAAAATGAGCTTTAACCTTCAGTAGTTATACCCTACATCAGCAACTTGCTAATAACTGGGGGGAAGGAAGTTTCCTCTAGGTAAGTCCGTAAGTGGAACTTCCCATGGGAAAAAAATAACTTACAAGGAAGTATTACTTCCTGTGTTCAACCAAACGACCACTTATTGGTGCAGGAAGGAAGATATATTGGTGGGAAACTAGTACCCCTATTTGGAGGTAATGGTAATCTATATTTACCCTATTGGAGGGAAGACTAAAGAGAGGAGTATTGTTGCGCTCATTTGGGGATATTCACGTAACCTTATCTTTCTCATCTCTTTTCCAACAATTACTAACCACCACCACAAAATCCTGGTACCCCCTTCAAGTTTTTTCACATTCCAAGCATGCCCTAACCCCAAATTTATTTCCCTCACCCCTTCTGCAGGCCTGCTGCCATGAAAAATGAGAGGATGTGTTATATCTTACAGAGCCTGCTGGTTAGTGCTCTCACTATCAACATCAACTCTAGTCTGGATCATTTGACCTGCAACAACTATTCTGGTTAGCAGGCATTATATCTGAACAAACGAATAACGGAAACTAAACAGCACAGCCAGAACAACTACAGGGAACAATATCCATCCTCAGTTTGTCCCTAATTACCAGCACCATCATCATCAATTCTTCTCCACAGAAAACCAAGAGTGTGCAACAGTAAAGTACCTTAAGCATCATCAAGCTGCACCATCTCCTCAACTTAGGCTTTACCCAAATCATATATCCCAAAAGTTTCAGCACATCACATCCAAATCCCAATCCTAATAGTCATAACCTGATGGGGGTTATAAATCCATTGCGTAAGCATCAAAACTTATCATTCATTATCATTACCCCATTGCCTCAAAGAGGCTCCCGCAAAAAGCAGGGTAAGGGGGGGTCGGGTGTACGCAACCATTGCATAAGCATCAAAATTAACTCTTCAAAAAAAAATTAGTTGTCTCCAATTCAGCTCTCAGATGGTGTCACCATTTGGTCCATCTCCACTGCAAACACAGCTTGTTAACTTGCTTTTTACAAGCTTGAACTATAACCACATTAATGGACATTGAAACATTTAACTAACTTTGAAAATTTTATCTTTTCTCCAAAAATTAAACTTAGAATGTTCCACATTTCCACCTTTACAGATCTTCAGGGCATTGTTAATGATACAATACAACACAACCAAATAACATAGGATTCCCCAGGTATCTTCACATGTTTCTCAGTCATAAACTATGTGGAACAAACACAAAAACGGAAAGGAAACGCAAAGAGATAAAATAAAATGATCCAGGTGAGGGGACGGAAATCAAATAGCTGTTTTCCACTGATTAATTTGTTGTACACATACGACCTAAAAAGATCTACCCTCAAACTTGCAAACTAAACTGGAAAGAAAATGAGAAACCCACCGTCTCTCAAAAAGTAAGATATTCTAAGTAATTCTTATTCTCAAAGATGGTCATTATTTTTGCATCAAAAATCAAGATTATAAAGTATTTGGCACCTAGAAGCCTTTGGAGCAAAATTAATAATCAAGAGACGTGTGAATAGTAGGGAAATTACTAAATGTTTAAAAACAACAATGACATGACAAATTCTAGAAGAAGCAAAAGCTGGCAAGTCCAATTCGCATGCAAGAGGCATCCCTATGAAATAAAAAGCAAAAAAGGGTTCAAGACTGTGTTGTGGAAAGGCCAATAAGAATAACTGGAACTTACTTAGTACGTCATCAGCAGATAGTCTTGTTGAAACATCTCTTGTTAGCATACGACCAATTAAATCCTTGGCAGGTTGTGAAACTGATATCCATAAGCCACTATCAAAATTAAGTTCCACACTCTTGATGGACTCGAAACAAGCCTCCAAAGAGCTTCCTTGAAATGGTAAAACACCAAGCAGCAGAGCATGAAGAAGCACACCAGCACTCCAGATGTCAACTTTTTCTGAATATTCACCCGCCAGAATTTCAGGAGCAACATAAGCTGGAGTTCCAACCACACCAGACAGGCTCTGACCTGAAGGAAGGCATCAGGGAGTAAATAAATCTATATAGCATATCCTTTTCTCTTCTCTCTATCCCTATCTAGCCCCCTCCCCTCTCTTAGTGTGTGTGTGTGTGTACGTGCATGAAAACTCTTGAGAGTAGTGACCTTGCTCAGTAGGGAGACTAGAAAAGAATGGTTTGAGCTGGAGAATATAAGCTCAATTACAAAAGCAGTATGGGAACAACAGATAACTGACCAATACCACAAAAAACATACAACGACACAGGAAAACAATCTAGACTTTTCACCTCTTCGAGGTACAACAACATGGAATTATGTGAAAGCTCATCCAAGTATCCAACTGTTCTGTGCCCATCATGACCTTGAACTTGATATTCAAAAGCATAAGTCATGCCAGCTGAAAGTGATGCTAAAATATGATGTACCTCCTGCTCATAAATACTATTCGTAACTATAAAATGATTACATTGTGCTAAAGAAGACTTGACATGGTACACTGTCAAAAGAAGCGTCAAGCATAATAGTTTACAAACCACTTACCATTAACAATCCTAACTGCGAGGCCAAAATCTGCAAGTTTCAACCCCCCTGAGGATGTAAGAAGAACATTCTCTGGCTTTATATCACGATGAACAACACCCATATCATGGCAGTATTTGATAACCATAACAAGTTCCTTTAATATCTTAGCAGCCTGCTGTTCAGAATACTGCCTTTCTCTTGCCATTTGGTCAAGCAACCTTCCCCCTGGGCAAAATTCCATCACAAGATGGAAAGATTCAGCATCCTCGTAAACTGCTTTGAGTGTGACAATTCCCACATGTCCAGACAGATGTTGCATAATCTCCACCTCTCGATGCACAGGTTCTTCCCCCTTGGATAAAGTTTTACAAGCAAACACCTCACCACTTGCTTTGCTCCAGCACATTCTTACAGACCCGAATTTTCCTTTTCCAATCGTAGCACCCAAATTATAATCTTGCTCAATCTTCTTCTTTCGTCCTGTTCTTGTAGCTGCATCAATACATCCTATCTTTCTTTTGAGACCTCTTGCAGGTGAGCCAGAAGGTAAGCTACCGCAAGGTGGAGCAGTGACGACTCCACTCACCCTACTTTCAGACAATCTACCATCATCTCTAGCTACATTTTCCTTGCCCCTTTTTCGTAGCCTCGAGTAATCTTCTAAAGATACATGAGACCTATATATTGCTATCGACGAAGAGTACTTCCCACCATTCAATAGCTCCTCTACTCCCTTCCTTTTCTTACTCGGCGACTTCATCTAAATCCTTAATTACTAAAAAATCATTGATCAGTCCACATTGTCAATTACTCCCTACAAATACCCTAACGCCCTAATAATCACTATTTAACTAAACGTTGTTGCACTGAACTTTAATTAGCAAATTACAATGAACAATTCAATCAAATCATACAAATCAATACTAGAAACGAAATAAAGTTTCACAAAATAAAATGCAATATCTAAGTTCAGAATCCAAGTTCTCTCTCTTTAACAAGGGAGCAAGAAACCGCCACCAACCCAAAGCCAACGCATTGAAACCCTCCATTGTTGATCAAATTCTGAACCAAAAACCCAGATAAAAAATTTCACCCAAAATCAAAAACTACACTACCATAAAAAATCAACAAAAAAACCCACAAAAATTAATTGAAAACAAAAACAAGGGTTTTAGCCTACCTTGAAAATCTGATAACTTTCTGATTTCCCTTGTTACACCCATTTAGATCAACAGCTCAGTTGTTCTTCCACAAACCTAATCAACCAAACCCAGAAAAAAATGATTAAACTAGATCAAAGATTAGTCAAATGGGTCAATCAAAAAATGACCAAACATCCCAAAAAAAGTGGGTGAAACTACCTTTGGTAGAAGAGTAAGTTGAAAGGTAAATGAAATGAAGAATTGAAGAAAAAGAAAAGCGTAGAAAAGAAGAGTGATTGAGTGAGGTGCCAATTATTATTACTATACTGTGGAAAACTGTAGTCTGTAGACTGCGAGGAACCCGTGAGAGGGAACAAGTGCGTATGTTTATGGCTATGGTGGGGCTGGGCCTCTACTTTATTTGCTTCATGTCATTTCATCCTAATGGAGAAGATTAGGGCAAGATTAGGGTAATTACAACTTTACAAGTAATAAAATCACATTATTGAAATGAAATCTTTCTTCTTCTGTTTGATTGAGATTTGATTAGCCAGATCAAGTTAGTTCATGCGTTGATGGATGATTAGGAGATTGATCTGGTTAATTGGATAGGGGTGATAGTTAATAATAGTCAAATGGTTGTTAAGTATGTTATCAAATATTTTAGTAATGCGTGAGACGTATTTACATATTGCAATAAAATCAATTTGAATGTACTAGGAAAAAAAATTGATCGATGCGACTGGACATTATGCAGAACTAATTTGCATATTGAATGAAATTAAACATTTTGTAAAATGAATTTGCATATTATATGTACATTGATCTGTATACACGATAAAGTGTATAGTAAAATTTGTAGTTAAGGTGGAGTGGAGGTGGAAAATTGCAGAATAATTTGGCCTAAACGCCACTCATGCCTTCCTCCTACTATAGATGTTCGCTCTTCCACCCTTGTTGTGGGGTTTTTCCGGTGAGATACCTGGGAGGTTTCTTGGTAACTTTTACAGATTAAACAAGATTGTATTTTTATAGAGAGAGAAAGTAGAGAGAAGGCAGAGCAGTAATTGCTCTAGAATGTATTGATTGTGTCCCTTTTTTCTAGGGAAGTGGGAATATTTATAGTACTAGGTTTTTGGGGGAATGACCTAATTATATTCCCCTTACATGATTGGCTGGGGAATGGGAGGAGGACACGTGTCCTTTCTCCTTACAATTCTCTGGCCTCTTTTGGCAATAGTGGGCTGTTTGGGCCTATTGTGCTTAGTCATTCACTTGGGATACATACTAATTAAGCCCCTTTCCAGGTATAGGTTTTATACATACATTTATACACACTTAAATACATACACTGTAGATACCTAGATTAATACCCATGCCTCGGAGTAGACTTCGTATGATTTCTGCTTTAGGGGGCGCAATACGTGCCATGTGTCACGTCCTTATTGGTACACGAAGGCACGGTAATTTTGCCCACAACATTTGCCCCTCAAGAAGGGCATTTCTGGAAACACATTCCGGGTATCGCTTCTTGACTCTTGTTTTGCATCTTCATCTTTGGGTCAGGTGTTGAGATGGTGACACGTGTCACCTTTCTCCATTTTGCCACTCCCTATATATAGAGGTGAGGGGGGGTAAATTTCATTTTTTACATTTCATTTTCACAGAGCTTTCATAGGCGATTTCCGGCGTGTTCCTACCACCATCAGGCGATTTCCGGCCACCAGGAGACTCATCCTTTTCCTCGTCACACTCATCCCGTTCTTCGCGAAACTCATCTCGTTCTTCGCGAAACTCATCCTGTTCTTCACCAAGTACTTTGCAGATCTTTCAAGGTTAGTTTTCGCCTTTCTTGTTTTTGTTATCCTCTCGTCATTTTTCCCTTTGTTAGCGGCCGACCTCTTAGTACTAGGTAAGGGTTTAAAGGTTTTATTTAAGATTTTTCCGCCGTTCATCTTTTGTCGGGGCGGACGTCCAATCGCGTCTTTTTCTTCATTGTTGGTCACCCCTAAGCCGTGCTTCGTTCACTATGCAGAAGGCATGGCTAGAACCAAGCAAACGGCAGATCCGACGCGCCTGCGCTTGCGGGAAGAAGCATCGACACCTCCTAGGGAGAGATATTCTTCCACCGCCTCGGCAGTCGACGAAGAATTTGCCGAACTCTTTCAAGAGATCGACGAGTACGTCGAGGCGGGGGAGCAGGCGGAAAGCTCGTCGGAGGGTACAGCGAGCCAGGCAGTGGGGGAGCCAAGCGTCGCTCCATTGTCATCGGCCGCCGAGGAACAAGAAGCTGCTCCCCAGCTTATTAGGCCCAGAGGACGGGAGGAGGCCCAATTGCTTCCGTCAGAGATTCACCCAGACGTGGGCTGGATGCGGTGGCTAGACAGGCACGGAGCCAAGATGAGGGATGACCTCTGCGTGGGGGAAGGGTACCAAATGCGCGTGCCGGCCGGTCTGGACTCGACCGTCAGCCTGCTTGCCGAGGGAGAATTCCCTGTGTATGCTGCGTCAATCAAACTCGGCATGAGATTCCCTCCACACCCCTTCGTTGTGGAGGTGTTAGATGGTTTCAATATTGGGGTGGCCCAGCTGACCCCCAACTCATGGGCGGATATCTTTGGCTACATTGCCAAATGTGCATTGAACGACGTGGAGCCGTCCTTCAACGCCTTTCTGCATCTGGTCTCCCTCTCTCGTTCCCCCAGTGCCGCCAAAGGGTGGTTTAATCTGAGCAGCCGTGGTACCTACCAGACAGTGGTCGGCAAGCTCAGCAAGTGGCATATGTGGAGGAAGAGGTGGGTCGTGTTTTATACTGACGACCAGGAGATGTATGAGAGAATGAGCCGTTGGAACTGTGACGCCAACTTCATGGATCGTGACTAGCCCCTTCCCCCCCTTACTGCCGAAGAGTGGGATCAGATAATGGTCCTGTTCAGGGCCAACACTTACCACTTAACAGTGGATAAGAGTTTCCATGTGCCGGCTGAGTGGTTGCCGCACATTAGCCAGTTTCGGAACGAGGCCTTTCTAGCGGCCGTAGGCTTAGGATATTCCATGACTCGAGGTTGTATGCCAATTTATGTGCCGTTCTGCGTTGGTCTATTCATTTTTTCTAACTTTGGATTTCTTTTGTTCACAGAGGAAGGAATGAGCAAGCTATCGGCGGCGGATATTGGGAAGGGCGATATGACCGATTGGATGGCGGACATCTATGAGGCCAAGATGCAGAAAGCCAAGGCCGAGTTGGAGGAGAAGGTGAGTATTCTCTTAGGTTGTCGTTTTTTTTCTTTTTTGCAAGTTAAACTTCTCCCGTCCAGCGTCTATAGTGGACGTCTTTTTAGTGACGAGCCGATATCCTGATATCTGACCCGTGTTTGCTAAGGTAGGCCTCGTCACTTTTTATTGACGGGCCCCTTAGTTAGCGTTTTTTCAAGTGACTCGTGATTGATAGGGTACGCCTCGTCATTTTTGGGACGGGCGTCCTTTTTAATGACGAGCCACTTTTCTGCGATTGACTTGCCCTTGATAAGGTACGCCTCGTCATTTTTAAGACGGGCGTCCTTTTTAATGGCGAGCCACTATTTATTGAGTGACTTGTGATTGATAAGGTTCGCCTCGTCATTTTTAAGACGGGCGTCCTTTTTAATGACGAGCCACTATCTTGTGAGTGACTTGTGATTGATAGGGTACGCCTCGTCATTTTTAAGACGGGCGTCCTTTTTAATGACGAGCCACTATTTGTGAGTGACTTGTGATTGATAAGGTACGCCTCGTCATTTTTAAGACGGGCATCCTTTTTAATGACGAGCCACTATCTTGTGAGTGACTTGTGATTGATAAGGTACGCCTCGTCATTTTTAAGACGGGCGTCCTTTTTAATGACGAGCCACTATCTTGTGAGTGACTTGTGATTGATAAGGTACGCCTCGTCATTTTTAAGACGGGCGTCCTTTTTAATGACGAGCCACTATTTGTGAGTGACTTGTGATTGATAAGGTACGCCTCGTCATTTTTAAGACGGGCGTCCTTTTTAATGACGAGCCACTATCTTGTGAGTGTCTTGCGATTGATAAGGTACGCCTCGTCATTTTTAAGATGGGCGTCCTTTTTAATGACGAGCCACTATCTTGTGAGTGGCTTGTGATCGATGAGGTACGCCTCGTCATTTTGAAGACGGGCGTCCTTTTAAATGACGAGCCACTACATGGTGAGTGACTTGCGATAGATGACGAGGCCTAATATTTGACTGTCCTTTCTTTTTTAGCAAGCTAAGGACGCGGCTAGGGCGTCAGGGAAGAAGAAGGGGACGACTCTGTCCCAGCTGAAGAAGAGAGCTGTGCCGGCTGGCTCGGAGACTCCGAGTACCTTCAAGAAGCCAAAACCTCTACCTCGCCGTCTCGTGAAGAAAGACGAGTCGAAGGTTGCTGAGGGGGGATGCCCTGATGACGAAGAGATGGGCGTGGACAAGCCGTCTCTGGTGGTGGACTTGGTGGAGGACCCTCTTTCGGGAATCCCGGCCGACGTCCGCTCTCAGATACCGGCGGAGGTGGCCCGCCGAGCTAGGTCTTCGGGCGGTAAGTATTATTCGAACGTCGTTCAGACGTATCGAGCCTCCTCTGGCAGTTCTTCTTACTCTCCGCGTCATCCTAAGGCCATTGTTTTTCCTATAGCCAAAGACAAAGGGAAGGATGCAGCTGCTGCCGAGGATGAGAACGTACCTGCTACTCCACACTATTCGTCAAAGGATAGGGTGGCTATATGCCGCAAGGTTTTTAAGGCCGTCCCCGCTGAGTATGTTGCTTCTCTTCCTGGCCGCAAGACTGACGCCCAGTTTGGTGCGATCCAGGCCACTCTTCTCGACGTAAGTCTATTTCCAACTTGCTTGTACTTGTCTTCCCTTTTAGAGTCATTTACTAATATGTAGCTTCTTCTGCAGTTGTTCTGCCGCATGGAATTCTGCAAGAGCTGGAAGGCCCGCACTGCTGAGGAGCTCAAAGCTCAGGTGGCTGAGTCCACCCACCATGGTGACTATGCGTTCAAGTCCATTGAAGAGGTCCGCCTGCAGATGCAGACGACCATAGACCTTCAAGCGAAGGAGGTGGCTGCGTTGAGATCTGACAAGGCCGAGCTGCTTAAGAAGATCTTGGCGCAGGACAAGGACATGGTGGCAATGGTCGAGGAAGCCAAGACAGCGGCGGCGGAAATACGGGCGCTTCAGGACCAGTTGCGGGAGTACCCTCAGGTCAAAGAGGCGGCTGAGGAAGCCGAGCATCTTCGTGGGGAGCTAGAGACGGCCAGATCGCAAGTTCGCACCTTGCGTGAGCGTCTTCTGGAATCCTATGATCAGGGGGAACAAGCGACCAAGGACGCTGTTAAGCACGCCTGGGAGAGCCACATGTCAGAGTATGATCTTGGGTGGTTCCAGCGGCGAATGGAGCACAGTGCCGCTGTGTTGGCTGCTGAACGTCTTGGTCAGCCGCCCCCTGAGTTTGTATCATCTGATGACGAGGACGATGCGGCCGCCCCCTGATTTGCTTCCTTTCCTATTTTTTTTTTTAAAAAATTTTATTCAAGCGTTCCAGTGCCTAAGGGCAAGAACAATTATGTTGTAAAGTTTTGGCGCTGATGGCGTCTGTATCATTGTGCCTGCTGAGCACACAACAATTCTCTTTCTTTTTCCTGGTCAGGAATTCTGAGCTACTTTCACACGCCTTTCTACGGGCGTTGTTTTATAAGTAAATAGGTTTTTTGATGTTTCTCCTATCTCGCATTTACTTGCTCTTCATAATTTGATTATTCCTTGATCAATAGGCTTAATAGGCTTAATCAATAGGTATGGTTGCCAAGGTGCATCCGAGAGTACACTAAGCACGTTAATGCCGCAGGCAACTGAGTAGGCGCTAGGCCCTACTTTGGTCGTCACTTTCTTTGGCGAGCGTGTCTATAACGATATTGATTGGCGCAAGTCAATCAATAGGTATGATTGCCGCTAGACATGCTCGTCAAATGGACTGGCCGGCCAAACATTCGTGCCGCCGCGCTTTTTAGCAAGCAACCTTTGTTTCGAAGTTAATCGTGCCGCTGAACTTTTGAGCGGACAACCTTTGTTTCCAAGTGTTTGGTGCCGCTGGCAACTGAGCATGCGCTAGGCCCTACTTTGGTCGTCACTTTCTTTGGCGAGCGTGTCTATGACGATATTGATTGACGCAAGTCAATCAATAGGTATGATTGCCGCTAGACATGCTCGTCAAACGGACTGGCCGGCCAAACATTCGTGCCGCCGCGCTTTTTAGCAAACACCCTATGTTTCAAAGTTTCGAAGTTATACAATTAGGCTTTGTTTCGAAGTTAATCGTGCCGCTGAACTTTTGAGCGGACAACTTTTGTTTCCAAGTGTTTGGTGCCGCTGGCAACTGAGCATGCGCTAGGCCCTACTTTGGTCGTCACTTTCTTTGGCGAGCGTGTCTATAACGATATTGATTGACGCAAGTCAATCAATAGGTATGATTGCCGCTAGACATGCTCGTCAAACGGACTGGCCGGCCAAACATTCGTGCCGCCGCGCTTTTTAGCAAACACCCTATGTTTCAAAGTTTGTTCATGCCGCTGGGCTTTTGAGCGAACAACCTATGTTTCAAAGTTGTTCATGCCGCTGGGCTTTTGAGCGAACAACCTATGTTTCAAAGTTGTTCATGCCGCTGGGCTTTTGAGCGAACAACCTATGTTTCAAAGTTGTTCATGCCGCTGGCACGTATTATGCTGTACTGGTCGGCCAGCGGCTTGCTTATATTAGGAGGGTAGTTGGATAGGTGATCAGCCTACAACTTGGTGCTAATCTGGGCCACTACTTAGGCTTCAAACAATTAGTCTTGCTGAGTTTTTGCTAATCTGGGCCACTTCTCAGGCCGTCATACAATTAGGCTTTGGTTATGCATTGGAGTGTATATGTTTATATTCATTGTGCGAACAATAAATATTACGAAACAAATAGAGTAGTATTATTTATAACTTTGCAAGGCGAATTTAGCCGGTTACAAAAGTAATTACTACCCTACTATGACCATTAGAGGCCGCCCCTTGGGCAATGGATCGTGGTAAGTAAGACAAGGCTTAGCACATATCTTAGAAGAAATATTTCTTGAGGTTGTCGGCATTCCAAGTGCGTGAAATAGGGCGGCCTTGCATGTCTTGAATGCGGTAGGTTCCATCTCTAACTTCATCATAGATCTCGTAAGGTCCCTCCCAAGTGGGCGTCAGCTTACCTTGTTCATTTGCTCGTCCTGTGGACTCCATTTTTCTGAGGACAAAATCTCCCACTTTGAGCACTCTATTAGAGACTCTCTTGTTGTATTCTCTTGCCATCCTTATCTTGTACAGCTGTTGCCTGAGCGCTGCATTTCCTCTAACCTCGGGCAGAAAGTCCAAGGCTGCTTTCATTGTCTCCCAGTTAGCATTTTCGTCATACAGCATGACTCTCAACGTTGGCTCACACATTTCTATGGGTAGGACAGCCTCGGCGCCATAGGCTAGCAGGAAGGGCGTTTCACCGGTTGAATTCTTAGCCGTGGTGCGGATGGACCATAAGACATTTGGCAGCTCATCAGCCCATAGACCTTTGGCTTCGTCAAGCTTCTTTTTAATTCCTTCAGAGATAATTTTGTTGAACGCCTCAACCTGACCATTGGCTTGGGGTCGTCCGACTGATGCAAAACAGGTGTGTATACCGTGATCTGCCAGCCACTCTTTCAGCTTAGGCGTCTCAAACTGGGGCCCATTATCGAAGACTATAGCCTGTGGAATCCCAAAGCGAGTCATGATGTTCTTCCAAATGAATGCTCTCACATCAGCAGTTTTTATGTTTTTGAGCGCCTCTGCCTCCACCCATTTGGTGAAGTAATCTACGGCAACGATGACATAACGCCTTCCTCCTGGTGCGGTCGTGAATGGGCCTAGGAGATCCATCCCCCATTTAGCAAATGGAATTGGGCTTATAATGGGCGTCAGAACTCGTGCCGGTTGATGTATTAGGTGAGAAAAGCGCTGACATTTGTCACACTTCTTGACCAGTGAGATTGCGTCCTCCTTAAGGGTCGGCCAGTAATAGCCGGTTCGAAGTGCCTTTTCAGCCAAAGCCCTTCCACCAATATGCGAGCTGCACAACCCCTGATGAAGGTCTTCTAAAATTTCCTGCCCCTTCTCAGGTGTTACACATCTTAACAAAGGACGGGAGTAGGCCTTTTTGTAGAGGGTGCCGTTCCACATTTCAAACCAAGAACATTTCTTTTGAAGTTTTGCCGCTTCCCTTGAGTCTTCGGGCAAGACTCCATTCATTTTGAAGTTTACTATGTCATCCATCCATGTGGACGTTCTGTCAAGAGTTTCCACTTCCATTTGCTCAACACTTTTGTGCTCTTTTACCTCCCAGAACACGTGCCGAGGGGTATCACAAGACGCGGAACTTGCCAACTTTGACAGGGCATCAGCTTGGTTATTTTCCGAGCGAGGGACTTGCCTTACTTCAAAACTTTTCAGTGGCTCTACTTCCTGATGGACGGCCTGCATGTATTTGACCATAGTCGGATCCCTAGCTTCGTAGGTCCCATTAACTTGGCTCACAATCAGTTGGGAGTCAGATAGTGCTACAATCTCCTCGGCGCCTGCCGCCTTACACATTTTAATGCCACAAAGCAGGGCTTCATATTCGGCTTCATTATTTGACGCCTGGAAGTTAAATCGCATAGCATATTCAAAAGTATCTCCTTCTGGGGAGTGACAGATTATCCCTGCTCCACATCCATTCTGTGTGGATGAGCCGTCTACATACACTGTCCACACTGTGCTTGTATTCTTGGCAAAGTCTGGCCTCGTCATTTCAACAATGAAGTCGGCACATGCCTGCCCCTTGACAGCTTTCCTCGGCTCATAGGTGATATCAAAGGCGTTCAGCTCTATTGCCCAATTGAGCATTCGTCCTGACGCCTCCAGCTTTGTGAAGGGCAGTTTGAGCGGCTGATCGGTGTAGATCACAATTTTGTGAGCTAAGAAATAAGGACGGAGCTTTTTGCTGGCCATGAACAGAGCTAAGCCAAACTTTTCCACTGTAGGATATCTAACTTCAGCATTTTGAAGAACATGACTGACAAAGTATACCGGCATCTGTATTCCCTCCCTCTCTGTCAGTAGAACGGCACTCAACGAGTGCTCGGACACGGCGAGATACATGTACAAAGTCTCTCCTAGCAAGGGACTAACAAGACGAGGCAAGGTGTGTAAGTGCTCCTTTAATCTGACCAATGCCGCCTCGGCCTCGTCCGACCATTCAAACTTGGCCTTCTTTCTGACAGATCTAAAAAAGTAGTGGCACTTGTCTCCAGCCCTGGAAAGGAATCTGCCCAGGGCGGCCAAGCAACCTGTGAGCCGCTGGACCTCCTTCACTGTCTTTGGTGAGCTCATATCAATTACTGCCTGGATTTTGTCTGGGTTAGCTTCAATTCCTCTTTCATCAATCAAGAAACCTAAGAATTTGCCTGCCGTCACCCCGAACACACACTTCTTAGGATTCAACCTCATGTTGTAAGCTCGAATAGTCTCAAATGTCTCTCTGAGATCAGTTATATGCGCCGCCCTCAGCTTACTTTTTACGATCATATCGTCAATGTAAGCTTCAATATTCCTGCCGAGCTGCTTAATGAACACAGTGTTAATAAGACGCTGAAAAGTGGCCGGTGCATTTTTTAACCCAAACGGCATCACCTTGTAGCAGTAAAGGCCTTGTTCAGTAACAAATGACGTTTTCTCCTGGTCGTCAGGCCACAACGGAATCTGGTGAAACCCTGAGTAGGCATCCATAAAGCTCATCATGGCATGCCCCGCTGTAGAGTCGACGAGCCGGTCAATCTTGGGCAATGGGAAACTGTCCTTTGGACATGCCCTATTGAGGTTGGTGTAATCAACACACATTCTCCAGGTACCATTAGGTTTTTTGACGAGGACCACATTAGCAACCCAGTCGGGGTACTGACTAGGCCTGACGAACCCAGCCTCCATCAACTTCTGTATTTCCGCGGCTGCCGCCTGATTTCTATCTTCCCCATGGTTCCTTTTCTTCTGACGAACCGGTTTAACGGTTGGGTCCACATTCAGCTTATGGACGGCCACAGCAGGGTCAATACCCGGCATTTCGTCCACCGTGAAAGCAAAGATATCTTCAAATTCTCTCAAAAGGTGGACCAATTCTGCCGCCAGCGGGTCGTCAGGAGAAATCCCAATGGGCACTACTCTGTCAGGTTTGTCTGTGTTTAAAACCACATTGAAATGGGCCCCAACAGGCTCTGGGCGTCTCTCTTCCATGTGCCCTGCTGAGATAGTTAATGTTTCTTTGACGACCTTGGGTTGCGTGTCGCCACATTTTCGTTTGTTGCTCGACGTCCCTTTCTCTTCACCCGTCCCCCATGCTTCTGGACTCAAGGTGGTTAGGTAGCAATCTCTAGCTTGTTGCTGGTCACCATGTATAGTGCTGACGCTCCCATCGTCACAAATGATCTTAAGAAGCATCAGATGAGTCACAATGACAGCCTTTGCCCTGTTCAACGTGGGACGCCCCAAGATGATGTTATATGCCGTCAGATCTTTCACTATGAGAAAACGGACATCCATTTGCCGAGATTCCTTTTTATTTCCCATCCTCAGAGGAAGGGTAATTATGCCGACTGGGTGGATGACACTACCTCCGAATCCTATAATGGGATAGTGGATTTTCTCAATTTTTGAGGGATCATGTTGCAGCCGATTCAAGCACTCTAGACTAATTATGTCCGACGAACTTCCTGTATCAACCAAAATACGCCTAACCCTTAGGTTAGCTACTTTTAACTCAATTACCAAAGGATCGTCATGCGGGGTGGAGATTTTCCCACGGTCGGCCTCGCCGATTTCAACTTTTGGAAACGGGTCAACTGTGGCCTTGCCGGACAGCATCACTTGTCCCAGTCGCTTGGCATAATCCTTCTGGCCCCTCATGGTCGGCCCGCCGGCGGCCAATCCTCCTGAGATGACTGCCACGCACTCCGGGTCGGTACGATTCCCATCTTCCTCCGAGGGGGGGGATTTGTTTTTCTTGTAGAAGGGTTTGCCAGAACCTCCCGTGTTCCTGCTGATATAACTTTTTAAGAATCCCTTGGTGGCTAGGCCATCCAATGCCCTTTTCAAGCTCTTACATTCATTGGTGTCATGCCCAATGTCACTGTGAAAGTGACAGTACAGTTTGGGGTCCCTACTTTCTGGTGGTGACTTCATGGGAAATGGACGATCAATGTCATATTTGGACCCGACGTCCATCAGGATTGTGTACATGTCTGTGTTATACTCGAAACGCTCCCGATCATAAGTTCTGGGCCGTTTCTGACCTGCCGCTCCGGGGGCCCTGTCTGATTCTTTTGCAATAGCCCACGTCCCGTTAGGCCGGTTCTTCTTTTCAAATTTCTCCTTTTTTGCCGCTAGCTCGGCGTTATCACTTCCTCTGGGGTCTTTCGGGACGCTGCAAATTTCTGTTGCATGAATGAAGGCCTCCGCCTCATCCAGCACTTCTGCCATTGTTCGGACACTTTTCTTTACCAGATCAAACTTGAAAGAGCCCTTTTTAAGCCCTCGAATGAAGTTATCGAATGCAACACCATCTGGCAAATCCGGAATTTGCCCTGCCTCTAGATTGAATCTCTTCACATAACTCCTCAGGGACTCGTCCTTCCCTTGCTGAATCCTACTCAGATGCATGCTCGTCTTCTTCTCTTCCTTGTGAGCCATGAACCGAGTAGAGAACAATAGCTCGAGCTCCGAAAAAGAGCGAATAGTTCCGGCTGGAAGTCTCTCGAACCACTTAGAGGCTACTCCTTTGAGTGTGCCCGGGAAATACTTACACCAAGTTGAGTCAGTTGTTCCTTGGACATACATGTGATGCCGGTAAACCAAGAGGTGCATGTCCGGATCTGTGGTACCATCGTAAGCATCAATGTTGGGCGGCTTGACTTTGGGTTCCCTCGGGGCTCTCATGATAGAGTCTGCAAAAGGGGTGGTGTGCCCTAATGCCATGTTGGACACCCCCTCCTGAATGTGATATACAGGGTCTTGACGCCTGGAGTAAGGTAGCCGCAGGGAGGACTCGCGTCCGCGAGTTTGACGGGTTGGACGGGTGGCCCCTGGACGTGCCTGGCTCAGATGCGTATAAGTTGGATGAGGGAGAGGTCTATCCGGCATGACGGGGGTTGACCCGGTGTCAGAAAGTTCCGACTCAGAGTCGGGCAACTGCTCTGCGCGTGGCTGCTCACGTCCTCGGGACGTTTCTCCGACCAGCCGCCGTGGCATTCGGCGTGGTAGGTAAGACATGGTCTGATTTGGCTGACTTGTTGGCGGCTGTCTCCTTAGGTCCTCGCCTGTCAGCCTGGTCCAGACATTTGGGGGGCGTAAAGAAAGTGTTGGCCTATTGCTTGCCGGCCTCTCATGATTTGCAGCCACAGCAGTGGTGTAAATCAGCATACTCTTCTGTACCTCAGCATTAACTGTCTTCCCTACATCAGCTTGGAACTCGGCCAAAATAGCCCGAAGAGCACCCACAGAGACAGGCATATCAGGGTTCTCCTCTATTACCGTATCCACCCGAGGATCCAGGTGTCCTCCAGGAGGGGTGCGATTGGCCTGGTCGTCCTCCTCGCTGAGCACCTCTACCTCGGCAGTGTGACGAGGGGTGTGCCCGGCCGCAAATGTACGTGCGGCATCTTCAGTGATTCTTGTGGCCGGCGTATGATGTTCAGTCGGCATTTCTCTTTCGAGGGGTGGCCGCTCTACGCGTGTAGGCCGCCCAGCATCGTTGTCCTGTCGTTGATCTTCCATGTTACCGTACCTCCCCACAGACGGCGCCAAATGTTGTGGGGTTTTTCCGGTGAGATACCTGGGAGGTTTCTTGGTAACTTTTACAGATTAAACAAGATTGTATTTTTATAGAGAGAGAAAGTAGAGAGAAGGCAGAGCAGTAATTGCTCTAGAATGTATTGATTGTGTCCCTTTTTTCTAGGGAAGTGGGAATATTTATAGTACTAGGTTTTTGGGGGAATGACCTAATATTCCCCTTACATGATTGGCTGGGGAATGGGAGGAGGACACGTGTCCTTTCTCCTTACAATTCTCTGGCCTCTTTTGGCAATAGTGGGCTGTTTGGGCCTATTGTGCTTAGTCATTCACTTGGGATACATACTAATTAAGCCCCTTTCCAGGTATAGGTTTTATACATACATTTATACACACTTAAATACATACACTGTAGATACCTAGATTAATACCCATGCCTCGGAGTAGACTTCGTATGATTTCTGCTTTAGGGGGCGCAATACGTGCCATGTGTCACGTCCTTATTGGTACACGAAGGCACGGTAATTTTGCCCACAACAACCCTCATGCTGGATTGTGCTCGATCTTCCCACATACATATCTGTGTTATTAGATAACAAAACCATAACATCGGATCTTTAGCAACCCAAAAATCTCCGTAAAAGTGATTTTATTAAAAGATACGGCCCAATTAGCAAGCTTAAATTTTTAGCTCATTTGTAGTGTGGCTTACTAAGCTTATTTTAACTGCATTTTCTTTGTTTGTTAGCAAGGGTATTTTAGTCGTTTAATGTACTAGGTTAGCCACCACAAATCATTGGCAGATTTTGTAATATTTAAGAAAAAGGTTGTAATGACACTATGACAGCAATCAAGTTAGACTAACCAAAACACTTTGGGCTACAAAATTGAATATTTCTCTTCTTCTGTTTTCTCTAAATTGATTTTGCAACTTTCTACATTTGATTGATAAAAGTTTACAAATTTCCCCTTTGATATGACTTATAACCTTTACTATGGTCATTTAAGTATGAAGCACAAATAGTTTACATTAGCTGATTATCAAACCATTTTGACCAAGATACTCGACCACCTTCAAGCACGCATATACAAATTTAACAACTCTTCCAGTACTTATAAAAACAGTCGGTGATCTTTATTATTAGCTAGAAAAGATCACCAGTTTCTTTTACGAAAGATAGAAGATAAAGAGGTATACATGATGGGTGACAAAATACATTTGATTGATATTTGTTTCAAGATTTTAATAAATCAACCCTTTTATCAAAATTGTCATCAGGCAGGCTTCAAAAATGCCACACCCGGGCCGGGTAGCAGGACTCATCTAGACACTCTTCTCACAATGCTTCTTCACCAACCCTAACTGCTTTATGCCTGCTGCGATTCACTGACGGTATCAGCTTTCTCATCCAAAAGTGAACGGAAAGTTTCAGCTTTTTCTGCAAATCCAGCTTCTACAAAAGCATTCGCCAATCTGTCACAGAGGGAATTGTCAAAAACTGAAGTAGTGGAGTTCTTCCATTGATCTATAACTTCTCCAACCTCTTGGATATGTCCCAACGTCAAATATGAAGATAAAACGGGCACATAATTTCGACCAATCATTTTTTGATTAGTCATCCTCAAAGATTTCCATATCTGGTCTATCATATCCTTGTTTCCAAAACCAGCATGCAGTATGATTAGGAAATCATAGGTAATCCATTCTCTCTGAGTAACAGTCTTTTCAGCTTCTACAAGGGAGCTAGCCCCAGAACTGCTAAGTTGGCCCGTTGTAACATAAATGTTAGCAAGGTTTCGGTACCTCACCCAACCATCATCAGAATGAGGATCCTGGCTCATCTCAGAAAGAATGCTTTTGACACCATCAATATTGAGAGTTGCAGCACAAGAACTTATCCAAAGGTTATAAGTAAAGAGATCGGGTGCCACCTTTTGGCGTTTCAGATCTTCAATTACTGAAGAAACTTTCTCCATTTGACCCACAGACATGTACAAAGTCATCATCTCATTGTAGGTAATGGCACTGAAGGATAGACCTGAATCCTTGATTTGCTGAAAAAGCTCCTCAGCGTTATCAGTTAATTTAGCACATGCATAGGAGTGAAGGAGAGCTGTGTAGGTTTCACTTGTTTTAGCATCTTGTGGAAGACCATCAAAATATCTTTCAGCAGCATCAATCCCAAAAACTTTAGTCAACAAATCAAGGTGAGCAGCATAATCAGAATCAGATAACTTGAATTCATTATGAGAAACCATCCACTCTGTTATCTGCAAGGTATCAAACCATTAGCATTTAGGTACTGACCGTTAAACAATATCACAATTGCCATAATCAGTCAAGTAGCCAAGGGGGGAAAAAAACAAAAAAAAACAAAAAAAAACAAAAAAAAGAGAAGAAAAAAGGAGAGAACTTTAAACTGCCACAAGTCATTAGTAAAGTTATCTCAAAATAGCTGACAAAACTAGAGTTATTCGTCAATTCTTTCAACAAAATCAGGACTAACATCCTTGCTATTTCACTTGTACAACGCTAAGCATCAATATCCAAGGGAAGGGCAAACTTTAGGTAGTAGAATTATACTCCATGGTTAACTTGTTAGTAACTTGAAGAACAAGATAGGTAGTTTGTTAAGAGGAAATTACCATGTATAGACAATAGAGCATATGGGAGAGAGAGATAATCATGCTGAGAATTGACCAGAGAGAGTTTTAGTTAGCTTAAGCCTCTCGAAAGCTTGAATATTATTTACATTTGCTGTTTTCCAATTTATTAATCAAATTCATTTTCTTCTTCTGTATTTTCTGCCATTAGTGGTGTTGAAGCTATGTAAATTCACAGCAAAATGGTTCTAGAAAATCGAACATTACTATCCCTTTCTTGAAAATACTTCTTGGGGGTCCATTAAAAAACTGCGAAACAATGACAGAGTTGAACAGACACAAAAAGAGCTACAAGATGTTTTGATACCAAAAATATATGACAGCAGTTGTGAATTCAACACAATCCAAGGCAGCATAAGTGCAAAACTTACATCCTTTAACAGGTTATTAGACGTTTCCTTAGTAAAAAGACACTATCTGATTGAGATTGTGGGATGGGTTTCTGATTTCTTTATCCCTGAGACGGATTTTTGCCTAAACCACATTACCTGGAAGTCCTATATTCTACCCTAATAATCATGTTGGATGACGATGAAGACAAGGCCAAGGAATTTAAAAGTTACATTTAAAATTTCCAAAATTAGTTGAAGTTGTTAACGTTCACAAACGAAAACTAAGTACTCCCTCTGTTCCATATTAGTTTTCCTGTTATCCTAATCGGGTGTTACCCAATACTTTTCATGTTTCTATTTTGAAAATACACTTTCCCGCTTTTCCATAATCATGATTGTTTTTTCTTACACAAATTTTCTTTTTCTTACCCAACCATCTTTACATCCACTTTTATTTGTACTTTATCGATAAACAATCATCTACTTTATCCCTTCCCCATATAAACACTCTCCATCATCGTTTTTCTTACACACTATTCCCATTTCTTAATACCCGTGTTTTCCTCCAAATAGGAAAACTAATGAGGAACGGAGGGAGTACCTAACAACACTGTGATGGGCCACAACACTCACCCACCTACTCTGGTGTGATATTCTTGAGCAGAATGATGATTGATAGATGAACAAACAGTCAAACACCAATCTCCGGATTTAGTGACTTTGAGGTCACCACTCTCCAAACCAAAATTTTCAACATGCCTCTCATAACCTAATGTGCACTTATTTATAACTAGTCTACTACACCTACCTAATTTGTCTTCCAACTAATATTACTAACCACCTATTATGCCCCTCCCTTACACTTGATTCATACAATATCGACCCCTAAACTTTCACCTTGTCCTCAAGGTGGATAGTAATTAGCATCGAATTTCTGGCCATTGTAGGAATGCCTTGTATCAAGTCTAACACCCAGCTTCCCCTGACGCCCAAGGTCCTAAGGTGAATCGATCAAGGACAGCATAAAAAGCAGTCATGAAGTAAGTGTGGTCTGGTTTTGCAAGTGGTTTGAACCGATTATTGGTTGGGAATTTGAGCCTTGAGTAAGTGGAGTCAAGTGTGGGTTTAAAAGAGTGGGCTATATGGTTGGATTAGAGGTTTGGATTGTGGAATAATGAGTGAGTTTATTAGTTGGAAATAAAAATATGGGTATAGAGCTAATTAGGCCAAGTTTCCAGACAAAATGATTATCCTTGTTAAATGAAAAATTGGGCTCATAATGCTCAAGCCCAACTTTTTGGGAGAACTCATTTATTCCCTTGGCTTCACGTGATCTTAACAACATTTCATTCCTCCCAAGCATGTGTTCCCCACCTGACTTTATGAGCTATATCACCCATTTGTGAATTTACCAAGCTGGAAAGCTGCCCTTAGTAATAGTCTTTCTCCAGCTTAAAGAATTCTCCATGAAGCTTACACAAGCCTCCACCGCACCATCAACAACAAATCTGGTAAAACCACCGCCGCCACCATCGTAGTATCTACCTGCAGACCTATCCTTTCCGCCATCACCATTCTCGATGACGGTTCGGGGCGACTCGCCTCCACTAGGGCGTTTCTCGCCTTCGACTATCTCACCAACCCGACCTTCGCCGGAACCACCACCAATATCTTCATGAATATAACGTCCATTGTTTGAAGCATCACCACGTGAGTAGCCACCTCCAAGTTCCTCTATTAACACCAGGATCTACCACCACTCCTACCTTCGGTGAAGCCTGGGCCACCACCAGACCCAACACCTCCCGCACCACCACGTTCAAACCCTTCTCCCGGTGGCTCTTTATCAGCACCCCCACACATGAAGATGTTGAGATTACCCTCAACAAGACTACCACCAAAACCAGATTTTCCGTCAAAAAAATCGAGAACGCCTACATTATTTTCAGATCTTCCACCATTCAAACCCCTACCCCTTTCTATTGATCTGATAGAAAACCTTCACCCCCATTTTTCTCCACTTCCCTTTTCTCTTGTACATCAATCACCTCCGGATCTACATAATGTTCATCCTCTCTCATTTCCTTAATCTCCTTTTTAATTTCAGTAAAATTCTCTTTGATTTCCTTCAATTCTTGTCGAAACGAAGAGAAAATCGGAAATAGGCCTTCCATAATGTTTTTCACGAAATCTTCCTTACATTTTTTGAATATATCATCCCACTTTTCCTGGAACTTCTGATCAGATCTGCTAAACTCCATTTTTTTTATTTTTTTGAAACTCAGAAAATCAGATCAACCCAGAATTGTACCGCTAATATACTAAGTCTAAGAACTGATATTCTTCAGCAGAAAATTAATGGCAAAATATGACTTAATCTGATTGATAGATGAACAAACACAAAATGGGATGCAAAAGTAGTGACTTGAGGCCACCAATCTCCGGATTTAGTGACTTGAGGTCACCACTCTCCAAAGCCTAAGCTTTACCAAAATTCTCAACATGCCTCTCATAACCTAATGTGCACTTATTTATAACTAGTCTACTACACCTATCTAATTTGTCTTCTACCTAATATTACTAACTACCTATTATGCCCTTCCCTTACAATTGATTCATTACAGTGTACACTAGCAGCAGCCAGCAGGAACAATATCAGGCATCAGCACGGTAGCAGAGTAGAGCAGACAAAAGCACAACAACAACAAAGGTGGAGAGCCGTTACCACCACTAGAAGACAAGAGCAGCAATTAATGAAATGTACTACCTAGTACATAAATAGAACAGAAAAGAGAGAGGAAGACATTGTGTAATTTCTAGAGTCTTAAGGGATTTCTAACCTAAAGTTACAGCCTTGGAGATTGGTAGCCTAAAGCTTCTTGGTTGAAATTCCATACCTTGAGTTCAGTTAATCAAATCTTCCACTTTCCTCTACTATTACTGTGCTTGTTATTCTGATTTACAGGTTGAGTTTGCAAGGTTATTGCAAACACATCCACATTTAAGTAGTATAAGCTGCTTTGAGTATTAACATCATAAGAGTGAATGATCTAATTACTGTGCTAATATTGACCAACTCTTACTTCCTCCTCACTTCAAACTATTCCACAAAATAAGTACTACTTTCTCCTCACTTGAAACTTTGAAAATATTCCCTCGAATAAGGAAAGTGCCATTCACAGTAGAATCACCATGAAGATTCAAATGGAAAACTCACAACAAATTCCAACATATCACGGGTTTTAACAAGATAATGGCAGTACAAACCAAATACTCCAAATAATACACATGGGCATCATAGTAGGCCATTTCCCGGTAGAGTTCCAAATCAAGACTAAAACTTTTTTGAGCATTCAAAATGACATGGTAGCCACGTATACACCTTCGCTTGCTTCTTCTTATCTCTAGTTCTTTACTAGAGACATTGAGACTTTCCTCATAGACTACCATTAACAAAATCATGACTCTTTTGAATTCAACTTTTCAACCTTGTGGCCTTGTTATTGTACTCGTATTAAGATTTCAAGAACACTGGAACAAAACAATTCCAATGCACTTAATCTTGAAACAAGAATGCCATAATAGAATAGTTTGGCGAATTTAACACAGTACTCTAATTATTAGAGCTCTAGGTTACACCAGAGTAATCAAGCAAATTGATACTCATTAATCCAAATATAGTTGCTACTCACTACCATCATGAGAAATCTAGTTATCCTAAATTCATTATTAAGATTTGAAAGGTGACAACTTTTTCCAAACATCCACGGGATACCCGAAAACCAGTATCCACGAATATATCATTTAACAATTCACCCTTAAAACACAAATATTCAGTAATAATAAGAAAAGGGAAATTTGATAGAGGAGCTGACCTCAAGAGCATGCTTGTAACGGTTAGATTTACGAAGGTCTCTAGAAATTTGACGGAGTTGAGGGAGAGTAACAAAATTGCCGTCATTGACCCATTTCTGAATAATATTAGTGGCGCTTCGTTTAGGGAGACGAAGGCGGAAGATCTGACTCTTCAAATCGTCAGGAAATTGGGAAGAAACATCTTCCAATTCTAGGGTTTCGGTCCTCAAGGCATCGGAAGTTGAATTGGTACTGAGAAATTTGATATTAATTTCGGTGGTGCTGCTGCTACTATTGGTGGTAGCAGTGATGAGTCTTCTGCAAAATTGAGTTGGATATCAAATAAATTGAACTACATATTGAAAATGGCAGATTAGAGAGAGAGAGAGTTACCGTCTGAGATGGAGGAGGAGAGATCGAGCTGCCAATTTACTCATACTCAAGAAATTAAGCACTCGTGATTCGTGAATGGTGAGGGGCGGACCTTTCAGTTTCTCGTAGTGGGTGCGCGGCGTGGTGCCGGTGGGGCCGTGGGGACCCGTGGGCTGTGGCCTGTGAGCCGGCCGGCCGGGGCTGTCAAGGTGTGGCCTGCCGGTGAGGGCAGAGGGCTGGGCGGCACTGTGGTAAGCTGGAGAGGAGAGAAAGAGCTTTTCGCGAAATAGGCCAGATTGTGTGAATGGCCTTTCACGTCTAAATTTTGGGCGAAAATTTTAACTTTTAATTTTGGAAAAATTGTCAAAAAGTACTTGTTTCCTCACTTTGTGAACTACTCCCTCCGTCCCATAATATAGTGCCTGTTTTCCTAAAATGGTGTCCCTAAATGATGTGCCTATTTCTATTTTAAACCATTAATTTTTACTTTGAAAATTGTACTTTTTGACTTTTATTCAACCCATGTGCTTGATTTTTGTCCTTTTTAGGCCTATTTATTATGTACACACCTTTAATCTATAATTTATCTCTCCATTTTTGCCAACTAACATGTACTTTATCTTGAAAGTACAAATCATTATTGTTTTTATTATCAATGTTATCCTTTACCTTAATAACCGTGATTTTGGTCAAACGGGCACTATATTATGGGACGGAGGGAGCACAACCTTATCTTTTAAGTCTAAAATAATACCTTGAATTAAAAAGTTGTATTAAAAACGGTACCTTATAGCAATATTCCGGCCAAATTATCAATTCTCCGACCATTGATTCAAGTTTCCCTCCAAAAACATGTGAGTGTTAAACAAACCAAGACAAAAATCACGCGTCTATGTTACTCTTCTTAATTTTTTTGGTGCAAATTGTAATCAATTGAAATTCATTGTTGTAATTTACTCCGATTGCAGATATCTTCTCTTCGAAGATTTTGTTCCACATGTAACAGTGGGCTTCCTTTTGCGAATTGAGAAGAGGATGTCGAGGAAGTGAGCCCTTGTTCTCTCACAAGGGTCAAGTGCAAAATCCCAGGAACTGATGAATGAATTGGTATGAATGAAGTTTGGATCAATCCCTTCTTTTAAGGCCCGAAGGACATCAACTTCTGTGTTTAAGGTGATCGAGTGAACTTACATTGATCTGAAATGGGAAAGAATAACCACCATGAATAAGTAATAAGATATCTTGTGGTTCTCGTTATGTGCCATCGATGTAGATAAGGTTTGTGTTGTAGTAAATATGGTGGAATTGATGAAGATTATGCAATGATGTTGTTTATATATCGACTTACTCGAAATTAAGAGAGAGGAAAAGAACGTAGCACGAGATACTTCATATCAAGAACCTACAAATTATCAATTATTTGTAAGCTTAGGAAGATGGCGAATCATTTGTTTTGGTAGTCTGGAATAAATAAAGGCACCATTTGAGGGGGTTAATTTGAGCAGAGAATACAGAGGAGTAAATGAGAAGAAGAAAGGAAGCTGAAAACGTTGAATGTGGTTAGTTGATGAGTGTGTGTTCACACGCGCTGATTTCCCTCTCAAATTGTGCCAACAAATGAAATCAATGGCCGGAAAATTTATAATTTGGACGAATGTTGCTATAAGGTACCATTTTTAATTCAAGGTACTATTTGACAAAACTAAAAACATAAGGTACTAGTTCACAAAGTGAGGCAAAAAGCAGGTACTTTTTGACAATTTTGCCTTTAATTTTTTTTAAAAAAGAAAATTTGCTGGGTCATTTGACCCACCGGAGACCCACTATAGGTTCGCCACTGGCTGCAAAGCATAGGTTGACGCCTCACGGTTAGAGTATGTGACTAGTGATTAACTGACTACTAGAGTACTAGGCTATTAGCCAAAATGTTGATGATTGGGTTACAATTTTCATTGTCTATCTAGACTTCGAGGGTAGGTTTTATGATACTATATCGTGATTCGCACCTATGATCATTCATGATTTTGGGGTATTTTATTTTAAATGAAGATTCGAGTAGTAGTTAATGTCGTATTTAGTTAAAAGTTTAAAGGTTTAAAAGGTCGTTTGGTACGAGGGATAGGGATAAGAGGACATTAAAAAGCGAGTGGAAAAACGTTAAAATAAGTGTTCACATGAGGTCTAAGCACGAGTATGCTTATAATTGTTAGTCGTATTGTATAAGGTTACTTGAGAAACATAAACTCCCATCTAATGCCTTTTCCAAAGTGTCTGAATGAGCTTTTTGATGCCCTATGACCTATGCTATGTGGTAAGAAATGAAGTAAATCTGTACATGAAACTATGAAACAACTCGAACAAGTTAACATCTAGTTTGTACGGAGATTCAAATAGGAAGTAGTAAATTTCTGTGTCTTAAAATCATAGTGTTGTCCTTCCTTCAAAAATAAAAAGACAGCTTTGGCATTCTTCTGAATAAACAACAATAGGAAAACATAACCAAGCTTCAGCAGCAGTAAATCAGTAGTATTTTATATCAAAGATGCAGGTTTACACAGAACTAATACATCTAATAGTTGTTATCAAGATTGTCATCAAACAAGGATTATCAAGCATTCAAGCCACACCTCTATAGCACTAAACATGCAGTGCTCATTTATCTATGCTCTTCTCGAGCTCCCAGATAGCCCTTCAAGCTAAACATCTCAACCAACCATACCTATTCTAACGACTGTCTATGATCACTGCCGGTATCAGAATTCCTGTTTCAAAAGTAAATGGAATGGGAGCTCATATACTTACCCTCAGGGTAGGTCTAGTCACCATACCCTGCAATGGGCAATGGACATGTCAGCAATTGAATTTTCCATTTGGGGGGAAACCAGTAAATGTAGGGGGAAACAATTTAGTGAATACCGCCATTAGCACCCTTTTGAGCGCGATATGTTTTCACCAAAATTCCTCCCAAAACCTGCCGCCCAACAGTTTAATTACTAAAAAAAAAGGAATTCTATTGTTTTCATCCTAACCTCCATTATCATTACAATCGGAAGCTTGACAAGGTAAATTTGTCACCATCTTCTAAATCTTTTTTGCTTGTTAATCTTTCAAAGTGTATTCATAATTTCTTATTTATTTTCTTTTTAAAAACAAAAAATTGCATAGATTTTTAAAACCAGATCCTACAATCAAACTACTGAACTTCAAAATCACCATCGATCGGAATTTTACCATGGAAGTGTATTTGGAAAAAACTCGCGAAATACAGATTGGGAGCATCTGACTCCTGCTACATAGGTATCATCGACATACAATATACATCAAACTTCGATTACATCGAAACACATGTTATCTATATAAGTAATTGGAACGACTTAACTGGATAATGCGTAATACGAACTGAACTACTTGTCGCGCTGTGGCCGGACCACTGATCTAAAAGACAATTCCGCGCTACCTCCGATGGAGTGGAACTTTTGCGGTTGCCCTCTAGGGTTAACACGACACCAAGGATTGTGTGCACTCACAAGCCTCGGTTGGAGACCAGAATATTTGCCCAGAAATACGAGAACATTGTTTAGAATTTGAGAGAGAATAGTAGAGAATGCTTTCTGACTGTGTGTTTAGGGAAAAACCGAAGTGAGGTATTTACAGGAAAGCTGCAACAACCATAAACGGCTAGTAGTGGAGTAGTGGGAGGTTACACGTTTTACTGAGTAATTAATGGGTAGTTAAAACGGTCATTAAGAGGGGTTAGTGGGGCAGTTACGGGATTAGTGGTTTGATTAATTCTCTGCCCGTTGGAATTAATTAAACCCTCCACTGACCAAAAAGAAAGACCCGGACTACCAAGTACCAAGGCTCGGCCCGCGCGCGCGTGTTTTGTGTCCACCCATGCCACTCACATGCTTTCTTAAACAAATGATTCCCTCAAGTCCCCAAATATAAACATTGAATAAGGCTTGTGTTTTTCCCATGTGGGACTTTCCATATTCCCACATTTTCCCATTTTCCACTCATTTTTTTTTTGTATTTCTCACAAGGATTTCCAACAACACAATCATGATGGATTTCAAATATGGTGTTCAACACAAATAATACAACAACGTTTTATACAACCCAGTACAGGGAAACAAGAAACGGAAAACTACATATCACTAAGCTTACGGAATGCGAAACAGAATCATAAAAAAAAAACGGGATCAAATATTTTATGGAACCCTCGGTTTCATCGACATTTCAGAAAATAAAATCTCTTTTTTTTTTGGAAATATTTTGAATTTCAAATTCAAAATGACGTTCAAATTTGTTGAGATGAGGCGGAGGTGACTAGGATCTGACTAAACACATATACCCAATAAGGTGCAGGGGTATGGTGACTCAACCTACCCGGGGTAAGTGTAGGTTTGGCGAAATGGAATATTTTAACACTTGTTTCGGTAAATCCACTTTCTACAAAACATGAGAGTGATGGATAGCTCAATTGGTTAGAGCTTTCATCCCGGTTCCAGGTGATCAATTCTCATCCCCGCCCTTATGGCTCATTCGCACCAAAAAAAAAAACTTTCTGCAAAACATCAGACAATAAATCATAGTAGTTCGTTCACGTATGGAAAAAAAAAACGATAACGATTTTTTTTTTTTTTTTTTTTGATAAGGAAAGAAAACTCAAGCGGACTACCTGACACCATCATTTCGGATGGATGAATTACAATGACTCCGAGCTAATAAGTACTTCTTGTAGGACAAAACGTACAATGAAACTACGTTCTAGCCTCAAACTAGCCCAGCCCCAGTTCCAAGTAAACTTAATAAAATTTAATAAAATTTTGAAAAGAGGAGCTCCTTTGTTTGACAACTAAAAACTTAATAAAATTGGAAAAGACACAAATGCCCTTCTTTTAATTTTAAACCCCTCCCTAGTCCCCTACTCCATACTCCCTACTCCCTCCTCCCTCCTCAAGTCCTTCCCTCTCAGAGAGTCAAATCTCAACTGATGAACTCATCCCTCTTCCTTTCATATCACAAGATCCATTCACTTCCTTCAATTTATCGCAAATTCTAGCACCCGTACTGAAAATTCACCAATTAAAGGGTTAGAATTACACCAATTCCTTCAATTAATCTCATTATAATCAATTTTTTTTTTTTTGGTAGAAATCAATGTTCTTTTTCCAGAAAAACAAACAATTAATTTGTATTTTCCCCCTTTTCAGCGAAGGATGGAGCTGACGTTAACGCGCCCTGATGATTGGCATCTGCATCTCCGTGACGGAAACCTTCTTGCCGCCGTTGCTCCGTTCAGGTAATTCATGTGTCGAAAAATGATCATTTTTGCATTACTGTGTTATTTTCAAGGTTTTATTTTAAAATTTTCTATTGTATTTTATTTTTGTAATTCAGTGCAAGGCATTTTGGGAGGGCAATTGTTATGCCGAATCTAAGGCCTCCTGTTACTACTACAGCTGCTGCTATCGCGTACCGAGAATCGATTTTGAAGGTTATGCCTTCCGGTAGCCAATTTGATCCTCTTATGACACTCTATTTGACTGATACTACTAGTCCTAATGAGATCAAGCTTGCCAGTAAGTTCAAACTTTAGGTTTAGGTCAAAATTAGGTTGTTGCTCATTTTTTATTGTTTCTTAATTTGTAGAATTGATTGTGGTTTGTTTTGTATACTAATGGCCTATTTGGTAGACGACTAGGCGGTAATATATAACTTGTAAATGATATGAATGATTATAAATTTATGTGTAATTTTGAAGGGGAGATCCCATGTCACTGTGCCAATATCCATTTGGAATGAATTCTGTTGTCAACCAACTCTAGAAGCGTTAATGGAATTTATGAAGAAAAAGTGATATTTGGGGGTGGACAAGCATTACCATGGACATTGGCTCGAGTATCTACGAATGAAACTACAACCCAAGAAGTCGTTAGTCATAGAGACGTTTTTCGAGTATGGCATAATGCATTGGTTCCCCCACCTTTATGGTGTTATGATCTATTGATCCCTAGTTTAGCATTTCCGTTGCTTCTTGTTCAGTTTGTGCTCCCTCGGCCCCTCGGGCTATTCCTTTGTATTTTTCAGTTTTCACTATCCTTGTATTGTTGTATGTCCTTATTTGTATGCTTCGAAGTGCGGGCAATTATGCCTTTTAGAAATGTTTGTTTGATTTGTGATGAGAATGTTAGACATCTATTTGGTTCTAGGTATTCATTCATGGGCAGTTTTGTTTGGCAGTAATTATTTGTTGCAAAATTAAAAAATGTTTTTCAACTCGTGTTTCAGTAGGGATAATGTTCTGGTAATTAGTCTACTAGCCTACCCCAGAGTCATAGGTTGTGTAATAGGATGTCTAATTGTCAAATTTATCCCGTTTTTTATCGTTAGAGTCTGACTATTTTGGCAGGAGAAAGTGGGGTGGTTTATGCTGTCAAATTATACCCTGCCGGTGCAACAACTAATTCACAGGATGGTGTCACTGATCTTTTTGGAAAGTGTTTGCCTGTGCTCCAAGAGATGGCTGAGCAGAATATGCCTCTCTTGGTAAGTTGTTTATTATGAATAAATGCAGGGTTGATTCATTACTTTTTGACATCAAACTTTAAGCAATTGAATCATCAGTCTTTCCTTTTTTTTTCATTATTGTAAGCTTTGATTTATCTCCTGCCTTCTAGAAGGCTAGAATGGACCATGATTCAGTGACAATAGGCAAGGCAGTACCCTACAAGGGAAAGAGATATTCTTTCGTAAGTTGAGACTTGAGAAACTAAGTTAGTAAAGCAAAGCGACCCCGTAAATCAGCCATTCTCTCTCTCAGAGGCAGAATCATGCTGGTGACTCAGCTTCATGTTGTGTAGGTAGCAATTTATATCACCTCCCGAAGCTTAGTTTTGGTGGGAGTCCTGTTCAGATCTCCGCAATATATGTTTTATGACCATTTTTAGCTCCTAAATTGGCGGCTAAAAACATTTTCTCTGAAAGATTATGAGCACTAGCTGTCGATTATTTATTATTAGGTGAAATTTAGAGAAAATCATAAAGCTACTGAACCAAAAAATTGTTGAACAAAAGGTTCCGCACAGTGAGTAGGAGAGAATTGATTGGACACAGGTAGCAATGAAATAGCAATTTAGATGTGTGATAGGAGGGAGGAGAGCACATAAAAGCGTCCATTTCGTCCACCATCATTGATTTATTGAAACAATACAAATATTTGCTTCATTCCTGTACAAGTAGTTGAAAGGAAAATGTTTTATTGACAACTATGTCATACATCAGCTGGCATGCCGTGGAAGAACATTATGACTAGAAAAATCACGACCCAGATGTTGATTGTTATTTCTTGCAAGAGAAGTTTGAGTTTCTTTCTTCTGTTGATTTTCTGGCGTGTTTGGTGAGTGATTGAAAGTGGAAAAAAATCTGCGAAACTTTATTCTTGGTGGTGTTGAACTTTCTGGAGCTAATTGTATATCTATGAGAAATAATGCTTTTAATTGAATGTAGTGCGTGACTGTTAGTTTCTCTTTGACCCCCTCTCTGAGTAACTGGAAAATGCGAAGACCATATTTCTTTAATGCTGATAATTTGTGTGTGATAACAGGTCCACGGGGAGGTCACAGATCCTGCTGTAGACATATTTGATCGTGAAAAAGTATTTATCGAGACAGTTCTAGGACCTTTAGTACAAAAACTACCACAGCTAAAAGTTGTGATGGAGCATATCACTACAGCGGATGCTGTCAAGTTTATTGACTCATGCAGTGAAGGTGGGTTATTTTTGTGTTTCATTACTATGCCTGTAGTTAGTCGTTCAACTTATTTTCCAATTTTCTTTTAGTTCCCAGTTTGTCTTGTTTATTCACCTTGCTCCTTTACATTTGTCAGGAACTGTTGCAGCTACAGTGACGCCACAGCACCTTATTCTGAATAGGAACTCTCTGTTCCAAGGAGGCTTGCAGCCGCATAACTACTGCCTTCCGGTGCTAAAAAGAGAAATTCATAGTATGTGTTGCTTCAATCAGTAATAAACATCTTCAAGGTTTTCTGTTTATGTGAGATTTTAGGTTGATTTTGTAACTGTAAAATTTGATATGTTGTGTCTTGACAAGAGTTTCTGTCATTTCTTTTTTAATCTCTTCATGTTTTGATCGTACCTTTTGGTCGCACATGCAGGGCAGGCAATTGTTTCAGCAGTAACCAGCGGGAGCAACAAATATTTTCTTGGGACTGATAGTGCTCCTCATGAGAAGTGGAAGAAAGAATGTTCTTGCGGATGTGCTGGAATCTTTAATGCCCCTGTTGCTATTTCACTATATGCCAAAATATTTGAAGAGGTATACCCTATGGGCCCATGGGATGGTGTTGCTATATTCTAATAACTAACATTTGGGTCTGGCTAGCTAATATAGTTTTTACTTAAGTTCTTATGTTTGATGCTTCTGTTCAAACATTTTGGCTCACTTGTGCATGTGGAGTTGTGGACATAGTAAAGTGCATCCAATTTGAGCGTATCCTATTCTTGTTCAACCTTCATCAAGTATACTTGGACCCTCAATATGAATTCATCTCATCTTTGCTATCGATGAATGAGATGATGCTATGTGTGTGCCTTTAGTAAGTAAATCACCTAGTGAGGTAGGAGTGGTGTTTCTTTCCATTTTTTGCGAGTTTATAAATGCTGCTACTAAACTATTAAGTAGAAGTGGCTCCTTCTGTGGGAGTTTGGATAGATGAGTGACATGAGTCTTCTCATGAGATTGAATTCGTTGTACAAAATAACCATGCTTTTTTGATGAATGTTTAATGTCTTTATTCCTTTTTGTCGTCAAAACTAATTAGGTGGAAGCGGCTTGCTCTAGCTGCTTGCACGTTGTTCGATTATGTTGTGTTTCCTGGCAGGCTTCTCTGGCAGTTAATTTTCTGCTTTATTCGCTTGTTCAGGCTAATGCACTTGACAAGTTAGAGGCATTTACAAGCTTCAATGGACCTGATTTTTATGGTCTTCCAAGGAATACATCGAAGATCAAGTTGATAAAAGAACCATGGAAGGTTCCAGAGTGTATATCTTTTCCATTTGGAGAAATTGTTCCTATGTTTGCTGGGCAAATGCTTGACTGGCAGACATCTTCTTGATACTGTATGAATTCCCATCTATTTCTACTGTCTCTGCCTTCCATTTTACTTTTTCCTTCATAATTTTTGCTGATCATTTAAAACACTGGGCCTTTGAATATATGATTCACATGGATGCGAACATGATTTTTCTGGGGAATCTTGTACGACACCTCGCCCCTTTAAGCAGGAAATAATAAATGGCACTAATTTATTGGCTTTGTTTTAGTTGGGAAAACTTGGGCAGGCGTTATGAAAAACTTTAGCTTACGGTCTTTATTCTGATACCAGTGTAATATGACAAGTGGTTTGAGTACTTATTTCTTGAAATTTCTGCCAATTTTGGCGAGTTCAGCTCATTTTTACGTCATTCACCATGCCTTTCGACTTATTGTGTGTTGGATACATGTTGAACATTGAGACCCTTAGTGGTAGGTCTGAATCCATCCTACATTGCAATGATTCTACTCCTATTGGTCCTATATATGTTTATCCCAAATTATTGATTGGGCTCCGTGTATCCATGAATCATTATAACATGATCAATTAAAATTACTTTTTCTTAAAAGAACATGTGATTAAGACAATGTGGTATGAGATCAATAACATGTTGAGTGCAAATAATACTGTGCTCCGGGAGCACAATGAGAGTAGTGCTTCCATCAGAATGTATGCTATTTTTGTACCTATTGCTGTTTGAGGCTGTTGCGTAAACTTTACACATGCCCCTGCTGAATTGCTGATGCACCTTAATCTCAGCCTGCAGGATATATGCATTACATATTGAAAGTTGAAACTATGTTGTGGGATTGACAGAGTTCTAATCAGATACTGTAAAAATACTCTCATACATTGCTCAAGTGCTACACATTTAGAAGGCAACAGCCGACAGCTAAACTAGTGATAGTAGTGATGTAGAGTCACATTCTCGTGTTTATACTCGTTGGTGTAGAAACATTACTTTAGAGCACAGTTCAAACATCATACTCAAATGATGGAACTATTCTACCTGATATTCTAGCTTATTCTCCCAACTTGCAAAGCTGCAAGTAACAAAAATGATTTTGTATTGTTTTACACACCTACCAGAACGTTAACATCGAAGTCCTTCCTTTTCCTGTGCTGTTTTCCTACCTTTCGTATCTTATCCCGCATCCCATCTCAGGAAATAACCAAAATTCCTAACTAAATGGGATTTTTTGTCGAGAATGAAAGGGATACCAGTCGCTTTTGAAACAAGCATATATACTTATGGTTAAGGCTTTTTCTAATGTTTGTAGCAATTACAGAGTATATGAGTATTTTTGGACTAAATAGGGAGGTTTTTTGGAGGGAAAAATCTATGCATAGACCGGAAATTTCATGTATTGATCTGAAACTATGAATTCGGACTTGGTCTAGTATTAGAACTAGACGAAAAAATCTTTCCACTGCAAGAAAGTGACCTACTCAACAAATTTGCTGCCCCTCTTTCTAAAGACCATCTTTGAGAACAACTCCCTTTACTAATTTCCCTCAAATTTTCTTCATCTTTATTTGGAGTATTATTTTCCATGGATTCGTCCAAATTATTCTCATCAACTCTCTCTGCCCCACTTGCAATATTAATCCTCAAAGCCTCAACAGGGGAATTATCCTCTGTAGCTTCGTCCAGAGATGGCAATGAGGACGATGTGTTCTCCATCTTTTGATCATGATCATGATTATGGTGATCAGGTGTAACAATGGGGGCTCGGCAAAGTGGGCAAGTAGTGTGTGAAGAAAGCCAAGTATCAATGCA
Source organism: Spinacia oleracea (assembly GCF_020520425.1). Lineage (NCBI taxonomy): Eukaryota > Viridiplantae > Streptophyta > Magnoliopsida > Caryophyllales > Amaranthaceae > Spinacia > Spinacia oleracea. The sequence continues at coordinate 178,393,195 of NC_079490.1, read as the reverse complement.
AGGCACATGAAAGGCATGACTACACTTAGGCAAAACTCTGAGCTCATCACCTTGTTCAAACTCTGCCAAACACACGGCGCAGTCCGTCTCCTCCATCTCCTTGCCATACTTGTGGACGGCGATTGAATGGATCACTGCGGAAGGGAGACCAACGGTGGGGATGTACCAGAATGGGTTGAAGACGACCATTCTACCCCTGCCGTGTTCTTCATCCAAAGAATCACTCACCACCCTTGTACGCCTGGACCTTGATTGGAGGAAAGAATTACTGTTGGGTGCATAGAAGTTGAAGTAAATTCTGGTGTAGAGGATATAGAAGGTAATCAACAGGAAAGTTATGGCTAAAAGTATAAGCATGGATATGAGGAGAGGTGAGAGATCATGGTGCTTGTTTAGTTTGGGACCGCGAAAGTCTGGAGGAAACTCAGGTAAGATTGGATTAGTGAGAGGGTAATGGCAAAGGGAAGGGCATATGGCCAAACAGGCCACAGGGCAGAAACCAGAGTATGGTGATGATGTGGTGTTTTTTCCGGCGTCGCAAAAGTCAAGGCATGTTTGGACAGTTGTACTACTTATTGTGGTGTTTGCAAGTAAGAGTTTTCGGTGAGTTTTGTGTAGAGAAGCCATGGGAGTTTCAGGGTAGAATTTGTTTGATGAAAGGAGTTGTAAAAAGGGAGAAATTGGGGTAGGAAAAGGAGAAAGAGAAAGAGGGTTGCAGGTTGACTGTCGACTTTGAATGAGTGAGAGAGATTAAGTCAATTTGGCGCCTTACTTACGGCAACCATAGTCCATATATATATATATATATATATATATATATATATATATAGTGGACATTATTATTATTGCTGACTTCATAATCATAATACTATTCTCTTTTTTCAACTATAGTAAGATACGGAGTACCGGATTAGTGGCTCGTGTCGTGCACATTTTTTATCATTGATATTTTTCATTTCGTATTAGTAATAAACATGGTCGTATCTCGTATGGATAAAAATAAATCTATACATTCGGGGTTTTTTTTTTTCCTTTTTTAACGATAAGTGGTCGGTCATGTAGTCAAATTGTTATTTATATTTTACCAGGTCATATATATGCACCGATTTTTTTTAAAGTGGTGATTGTTATTCATTTTGTTGATATTATTATACTACGTATTGCTTTTGGCATGCAAATGCCTGATAGTTTAACTTCACCTAATCCAATATTGTTGTAACGTCATAAGAAAAGAAGACAAAGACAATTAACAAAGCAATAAGAAGAAAACAAATAAATAATTAAAAAAATAAAACATTTTGCCATCCTCTGAAATAAGATAAGCAATTTGCTGTTGAAATTACGTCGCCAAAAAATATTTAGAGTAGTTAATTAGGGTTAGTTTCTATCTATGTCTTATTTTTGTTTGTCACTGTCACGCTTGCGTTTGATTTTCGATATTCTTGGATTTATAATACCAGCTAGTTCTCGTTGGATTTTTCTCTGTATGACATTGTAAAATGACGTTTTGATAACATCTTTATAAATATCTTAGCATAAGATAATAGGAGTATAGTAGACTTAGTAAATCAGACACTGTCATACTAAGATTTTGATCTGCTTAAGGATTTATTTAACAAAGGAACCTTTTTCTTACATTATGTGCTGATTCTGATTCAAAATAACGTAGCTCTGTTTCGAAATAATTAAGCTCGAGGTCATGTATTGATTGGATTGAGCTTATCGAACTCATATGTCTCGAGCATTAAGAGTTGATGAGGAACTAAGGGCATTACTAAGATCCAAGGTTAGCACTAATGATTTATCAACAAGCTTCTCATACTACAAAATTGCACAAAATTACAAAGTACACTGTCAAGTATGATTACTGAATCATTTATCCACCATAAACACCCTCTACCTGTCCTGCTACAAAAGTATCATTACCGCCTGAATTAAGAAGACTCATCAAGCTGCCATTTTTAGCTTTTACCTGTTCCTCGTGTTTTTCTGCAACAAAGGTGAGTTGTAAGGGTAAAACATTCAGCATGACACATTCGTATTAAGTATTCTAGCCGAAGGGGGAGTCTGAAACTTTAAGATTGTCTGTGTGTGTGTATCTGTGTAGACCGTGGAGGGTGCAAAATTACACTCGGGTATAGAATGCATGAAAATCATACATGACACCCTATTCTTCTTATACTTTGTACATTTTTTCTACTTTATCAATGATGAATACTAACCTGAAGCTTCTGGTGTTCCATTTTTCATGTGATATACAAGGCTCTGTGCATGGAGAACGAACTCTGATCGTCGCTTGCGCTTTTCCCGGAGGCATTCAAAGTAGGTGCTATTCTTAACTTTCACATTGTGTCTAAAATTAATAGCTATTTTTATGTTTTCTGCAGTTGTTAATACTTCCACACAATTATAACCTGCTGTGAATATATCCTTCTCTCCATCATCAAGGTATCTGTTGAAATAAAAACATTTACATCAACAACATCAAGTATGAGAAATATTGGTGATAAAATAAAACACACTTACTTTTCAATTTCTTGTTTCAAGATTTTGATTTTTCGCTCACCCAAAGACGCTACATCAAGCTCTACATAATCATTCCAATCAAAATCAGTCTTGTAGTTGATTATGTTTTTGCTGGATAGCTCTGAATTTGGATACATCACTTCCTCTTGCAGACCAACTTTTAAGAAAGTTGTTTTCCAAACTCCAATTGTTTTAACCTCTATCTATGGAAACAAGTAGCAGATTCGTAACTCAATTATATCATAAAGAAAGATTTGCTGCTAATTAAAACCAAATTATGTACCAAGATTTGTTCACTAACCATGTTTCCGTCAATGACACATAAATCACCAACATCAAAAGGATGTACCACGTAAGCAAACATGATCCCTTGAAATAGGGTCTTGCAAGCATCTCCAAATATGAAAGTTGCAGCTAGCAACGGTGATGCTATGAGCACTAGTACTTTTGTGCTAGCTAACCCAGTCAAAAGTAACCACATTATGAAAGTTGCAACAATTAGAAGCCAGCTAATTATTTTGTTTAAACAGTCCACAACCTCCTTGGCACTGCTTAATGTATTTGCAAGCAGCAAACAATTCTTGCGCGCCCTCTCCTGATCAACCCAACCCAAGTTGTCAATCATAGGATTCTATTACTTTCAAAAATTAAATGTCATATACTCATATGAAAAAAGCTAAAACCAGAGAGAAAACTGCTGGAGTAATGTACATACCATCCATATTCGAACTTTTTCAAGTGATATTTCTTGAGAGGAACCCACATATTCTTGCAGTTGATCTTCAAAATAGCTCCAATCATTCTTTCCTTCAGGAGTTTCCTCGGATGAATTTACGGTTTCATCATCCGTATAGTTTTCACCTAGAATAAGCCTCTTCAAATTTTCTTTTATACTCCTGCTTATAAGTCATTAATTATAAACTGTAAGTTGGACGAATTCCAAAATTCTTATGTAAAATGCTATACGAAGTATTCAAAAGATCAGCCAAAGAACATTGTGGAAGAAAAGGTTCAGATAATTTTGTATCCTTATTTACGAGGATTCGATAATATAATAAGTATTTCTGGAGGGAGCAAATAGATTAGAGAAAGAAATGACATGTACCTGTTATCATCATCTTGACTATGGCTCTTCAAAATTTCGAGGATGTCACACGTATACTTCTCCTCTAACAACGTCTGTTTAGCTGTCAAAATATAACTAGCAACTTGCTGTATGCAATATAGAGTAGGAATTCTCCCCTCCTGCATTAACAAGTCATGCTCGACTCTTTTCCGCTGCTTTCTCAACAATTTCTTCACATTGACTGGTTTATCTCCCCACTCATCCACGGCCCCCAATTTACTTAGGTAACGAGCAAATGGAGTCATTACCCCAGTAAGAAACAAGGTTTTAAATAGATGTGAGATAAACTTGGTTGATGTCTGGTCATCCGTGTCATAGGTCCTTGAAGCTTCATCTTCTTTGCACTCATACAGAAGGTTTAAGATGTCGTAGTTGTGGCGACCTATGATGCCAAGGAAGTACAACTGCTTACCTCCTTCTAAGATTTTAGAACTCAATCTGTTATACACTGAACAAGCCTCCCATGATAGCAAGACACAAGTTTTGATCAGCCAAAGAAAGGAGCAAATTAAAACACCTAGACAAGTCCAGGTTCCGAAATCCAAAATGTTTTTGGCCTGGGGTGTTTTGTTTAGATGGGACCCAAAATAAAACACCCAAGTGAGTAATACCAGCAACGATCTCAGTATGAAGTTGATGCTGCGTTTCATTCCATTGGCCCAATACATTAGATATCTACCGCGCAGGAACTTTTCAATTATTATATACTGCGGCGATTTAGTATTAATCCCTGGTTTAAGCAGTTTATGACAAACTAACTTCCTAAGCAACCACACTACCATATAAGTAGACAAGGTAATGACATTGTAGGCAATGAGGACGAAAATGGATACCTCAATCCATTTCTGAGTGTACAGTCCGAGTATCTTGTGGTGCCTAAAGGCAGCAACGCGCTTCATAACCTCAGATTCAGCCCACCAGAAAATAAGGGAATCAAATATCTCAAGCACTGTTTCTGGTAATTTAAGGCCACTTTCAGTATGACCCAAGAGGACTAGTGGTAATAAATTAATGGTGATTACTGTAACAAAACAGCTCAAAAAATAGATCCCAAAGATGACAAAATAGAGTCTTACCCAATCTGCTAATGTCAATCCCAACAACATAACATGCTTTAATCCTGAAACATATTTAGGAGCTGAGAAGAAGATCCATAGTACAACGAGAAATACCGCCATGTCTAAGAGTATCCAACTGCGTATGAAAAGCTTAAGTTGAATGGCTTTATCATAGGCATCACCATGCCTAAAGAATTGAATTAACCGTATAACTAAAAAAGACACCAGTAACAGTGGTAACGCGGCAGTGGCTGCAATAACTGAGCAAGAAATGAGAAGACCTAAAATAACCGCTAAAATCACACCAACAAGGCCAGCAACACAAAGATAACAAGCACCAACAATCGGTAGAAAAAGTAAATATTCCACATAATATACTACGTTACAGACTACCTGAAAGCATGAACACCCTTTCTTTTGTGCAGATGCCGAAGATGAAGCTGAAACATCATCTGAAATTTTGACTGTTGTATGAGAAGTTTGGCGGCGTGTGGCGGTTGGTCCTTGACCTTCAGGTTGAATCTCATGGGAAGAAGTATTAGTACCAGACTTAGCAGATGAAACTGAATCATGTTGTTCAGACTCTTTTTTTGGAAGCTGTTGGTTGTCCATGTTTTTGAGACTACTAAGTATAGATTTCTGCTCCAAAAGGTGCAACAAGTCTCAATGTAGCAAGATTTTGGGAGGACAGGATTAAGAAGTATCATATGACTGGGTTGGTGCTTGAATTGCTGAATTAACTACTGTATAGTTTTTGTACTATGCTTTGGCTCTTTGTATTTGTAAATTGTAATGGCACAGCCACAGAGGCACTGGGGGGCCTCGGCCTTGGGGCACACTAGTAAAAATGTTAAAAATAGTCTTTTCTCAATGTCCTATCATGTCCTTATGAGCTAGTGGCGAAAGCTGGTGTCTCCGTCCCTTAATAATTGCGAACGATTTACGAAAATACATCTCTTTTAAAACTTATTTTTCATCTCGCATCGGAATGAAACTTATTTCAAAAGGTCTTGCATGCATAAGATGTACAATACATTTTGTACACCAAAATAACATTTTTATAACTTCTACTTAGTTTTTTGTAACTTTTAATATATTTTTCTTAACTTTTGTATTATATAGAAAAAAATGTGGAGAGCTTAAAATCGTCCAACTAATTTACATTAATACTCTTACTTAAGCCAACTTTTCGTTTCTCTCCCCCAACTTTCACCTCATCCATTTTGAAGAGAGAAAGGCGTCTTTTCATCCAACCACCACCACACACCCACCTTCACTCCAACGGCATCTCTTCATCCAACCACCACCACACAACCACCTTAACTCCAACAGTCGACCAACCTCCACCGGCTGACCACCCTTCACCCGCCGACCACCACCACAACCCATCTAATAACGGAACCTACCCATTAAAAAATTAAATTATTAAAACCAAGTACTCCCTCTGTTCTTGATTGTTATTCTCTTATGAAATATTGTACAATCTTCAAAAGGACACCTTGTATGTGAATCTCTAAAGAATCTCACCCATGTGTGTAGGAGAGAGAAAAACATTAAGAAAATATGGGTAAGTGGAGTGTTTAAGTGTTGTTAAATTAGAAAATAAAGGGACCACTTGCATATTAATTTGGGACGAAAAAGAAATTACAATTGTAATATAAGGGTAAAAGAGGAATAATTGATGAACAAATAAGGAAGGATTCTAAAAGGGACTAATAAAAAAAACATCTTAATACGAAAAGGGGACTAATAAACAAGAACGGATGGAGTAATTTTAATTATCAATAATTACATTAATCAATTTTAAAAAAAAAACTAATTTAGTTTTTATGCCACAAACTTATGATGTTTAAGCTCACACCATGATAGAGATTTATGGAGTTTAAGCTCACACCATGGTGTAGACTTATGTATTATAAGCTCCTGTTATGGTACGAGCTTAAAATTCATAAGTCTATACCATGGTGTGAGCTAAAAATTCATAATTCTCTTTTTTTTTCCTGGTAAATTAATTCAAATTTAACAACAAATCAAACCCTTAAATAACATAGACTTATGCATATTAAGCTCACACCATGGCGTAAACTTTATGAATTTTAAGCTCCTTCCATGGTACGAGCTTAAACTGCATAAGTCTATACCATGGTCGAAGCTAACTCATAAGTCTGTACCATGGTACAAGCTTAAAATTCACAAGTGTGTACCATGGTACAAGCTAAAAACCTCTTGTAAATTCACAGACTTATGCATATTAAGCTCACATCATGGGGTACACTTATGCATTTTAAGTTCATGTCATGGTACGAGCTTAAAATTCATAAGTTTATACCATGGTCGATGCTCAAAATTCATAAGTCCTCTAATTTTTTTTCCCGAGTAAATTAATTCAAATTCAAAAACAAATTAAACCCTTAAATAACATAGACTTATGCATATTAGCTCACAACATGGTGTAGACTCATTCCAATCTATTTATGCACATTTAAGGCTCATTGGGTCGTTATAGGTCATATTTAGGCTAAAATGACTTTTCGCTCTCAACTTTGAACTAAAGAACCTAAGACTCATTTTAAACTTATTACATGATTAGTGTGCTTAGTTTTAAGTTTCCAATACTTATTCCAATCTACTTATGCACATTTAAGGCTTGTTTGGTCGTTATACGGAGTAGGTCATATTCAGGATAAAATGAGACTTTTTCGCTCCCAAATTTGAACTAAAGAACCTAAGAACTCATTTTATACTTATTACACATTTAATATGCATAGTTTTAACTTTCTAAGACTCATTTCAAACTTAAAATAGATTGTTTCTTGTTTTTTAATATGTTTAGTTTTGACTTTCTAAGACATTGTCATTAGTTCCTTGAATGTTAGAATGTGATATTTAATTTGCATTAAATCTAATGCTTAATTGAAATTTTTGTTTTTGTGAAGGTCTATACTCCGAGGAATGTGCCTTATGCTAGTGAGGAAATTGATGTGGTTCGTGAGCAATGGGTTAAGTTTTTTACAAGCGAGTATTTATTATTAATGGCCTGAGCGCTTAATCGAGTTGGTTTAGATGTTACTCCCTTCGTATTTATTTAAGAGATACACTTGGTCGGGCACGGGTATCAAGAAAAAGAATTGATTGAACTAAAGTAATAAAACAAGTGGGGCTGGGTAGATATTTTAATAAGTAAAATAAGTGGGGACCATGTCATTTTAGGAGGTAGGGGGTGGAGTGTAGTTATAAAATTATTTGTTTAATAGGGTGGTGGGACATAGGATATATTAGGTAGATTATTTAATTAGATGGTGGGGTTGATAAGTTACTAAAAATGGCAAGTGTATCTCTTAAATAAATACAGCCAGAAAAGGCAAGTGTATCCCTTAAATAAATACGGAGGGAGTATAGAACAATAATTTATAGGAAAATTTGGTAATATTAATCCAACCTTTGGCCGATTTTCTTTTATTAAGTTCACCTACGACATATTTTTTAATAATCCCACCTTTACTACCCAACGACTTTTATTGGGCCTAACATGTAATAAACTTGTTGTAGACGGTAATATGTCTCTACGTGGAAGTACCCTCTCTCGATATATTCAGTCACTATCATCAATTCATCACCATCTCGTTGACTTTTTCACCGATTTTCGATCACTTAAGCCCAATAAAAGTTGTTGGGTAGTAAAGGTGGGATTATTATAAAATATGTCGTAGGTGGGATTAATAAAAGAAAATCGGCCAAAGGTTGGATTAATATTACCAAATTTTCCTAATTTATACTCCGTATTAAAATGTATGCGTACATTGAAATTGGAACATATATTTAAATGTAGTACATGCACTTTGGTTTTGGGATATATATATATATATATATATATATATATATATATATATATATATAGGACCAGGTTCTGGTGAGAACCTCTCTTAAAATGAGAACCTCCTTATAATGAGAACCTTTAATAGTCGTTGGATTAAAACAAAACGGACGATTGAGATCAAATCTCAAAATAATCCTAATCCCTGTGAAACAAAACACGTGTGTTTCTCTCTCCTCTTTCCGAAATTCATCTCACACTCTCTCTCTGCGAAATGCAATCTCCGTCTTCCCAACTTTCTACCCAATTTTAGCATAAATGGGAGATTATTGGTTTAGATTTATCAATTTCCACAACTCTAGTGTATATAATTGTATTAATTTCAGGCTGGATTTGGGAATTCTTCAAGGTTTTGGTACGAATTCAACTGCAATTGTAACTTATGATGAAATCGAAGTAAAATCTGCATATTAAGGTAATTTTTTCGAAATTGACTTTGTTTTTATTGCGATTTAGTTACAAATTCATTGCGGTTTCAATTAGAGTATTATTCTGTGTTTATTTATTTATTTCATTGTGATTTTTTGTTCAAATTCTTAGCACAACGTCGCTCTTCAAATTTCTGGAGAATTCCCCCCAAATTAGTTGTGATTTATGTTCTAGGCGTTTTAGGTTAAAAATTATACTAGCAATTCATTCATGAATAATGTTCTTGTTTCACCTGTCTGCTGTGATTTTGGGACCAACATCAGAAAGTGTTGCTAATTTAGTTCAATTCTCATTGTTAATTTTATTTGAGCTTAATTAGATGAGATAAATGTTGCTTAAACTGTCCAAAAGTAAACTAGATCTCTATAAATGTAAATTAAACCTCTCTAAAAGTTGATAAATGGAAGAAGGTGGATGTAATCTGGTTTTCGGGTCTGAAAATCAATGTGTAGTGTTTGTAGGCTGGGAGTTGTGTTTTTTTTTTCTTTTCTGGTTTGAGTTTGGAGTACAGATTTTGTCAGCTTGGTGTGTAGGTGCTTAGAAGCTGGCCAACAACAGTTATGACTGTAGTTTTATAAGTGTCAGTGGCTTAGAACAAAAACATTAGAATTGGGTTCAGAGTTGTTGGCAGGCTCAGCTAAGTGATGGTATGTGTCATCCATGTTACTGTCATAAATCTTTTCCAATCGTCTTTTAGGGGAAAAAATTGATCTAGTTCAAGGATAGTGTGTAAAAAACCAATGACTTAGATATGTAACAACTATATGAGACTAATGTAACCTGTTGGTGCCCTTTAATTAAGAGTCGATCATAACTCATACTTATTTCCTCTCATGATGTAAGATCGAGGCTGTACAGGGCCATAAATTTGGTGTTGATTTGGTGTTCGTACAGTTTTTTTCTCTCCAATTTTAAAAAGTAGATAAATATTTGGTAAAAGTAAATAAGTTAGACGTAGAAGTAAATTACAAATGATAAGGTTCTGCGGGAATTGTTAAGTTCTTTGCAGTGTTTTTCTACTAAAGTTTGGGGAATCTTGTCTGCGGGTTTGAGTCTGGCAGTGGTTGTAAACACCTAATCCTCACATTTCTCTTGTGTTTTACATGGAATTTACTATTCGATCAAGTGGATAGTTGTCTTCCTGGTTATTACTGTTGCCTTCGACACATGCACTAGGAATGGTTGCTCCAAAATTTGTTGTTGCAGGGAATATATTTATTGGCAGGGCGTGTTCTACAATTACTTAGGTCCGATTGGTCATACTGTGATAGGGTGGGGTGGGTGGGAAAACTGCCTTGCCTAGAGCCTGAGATAATTTTGTTATGGCCTCTTGCAAACCAGTTGTTGGCCTTAATCTGCTTTTGCAGTTCTTCTGTTTAAAATATTGGAGGAATTAGAAATTTTAGTTTTTCCTAATTTTCTATTAAGGCTAGGCCATTATACTTTGAGTTGGAAAAATAATTCTGAAAGTAAACTAAATCTCACTTAAAGTAAACGAAATCTCTCTAAAAGTAGACTAAATAATTGAGAAACAAATTAATGACAAGTAGAAGGATGATAAGTACAACTGGTTTTATGAAGTGTGGATGCGTGTTTGATATCTGAATGTAGTTTAGGTGCCTGCTTTGATACTTGCTGCTAGTCAATCATGTCTTTGCGGTTTTGTTGCTGCTTCTGTAGATTGTAACTTTATAGAGGCTTGCTCGAGATCCTGCTTCGCAGTTAGTTGAGAGTGATGCAGGCTCAAATGATGTTATTGTATGCATTGTTGCTGCATTTCAGTTGTTGTATTGTTAGGCCTGACTGCAGGGTTCAGGTGTTAAAAGTAGATAACGAATTCATAAAAGTAAATAGAATTGATTAAAAAGTAAATGAGAAAAATGACAGATTCTGAGTAGGATCTTACTCTCCTTGGGAGTTGGTGCTGCTTAGAAATGATCATGAGATGTAAGGGAAATAAAGTGACTTTGATGTTTTAGCTAAAAGTTTCTTCACACTATGCTTATCGTGTTGGTTTATTCATGGAAATATGGAGTAGCAGAAGGTGCTAACGAATGCAAATGCAAGGAAGACCTATCATTTATCTCAATTATATTCTCCTTAAACCTATTAGCTCAAATGGTAGAGCACTATGCATATGCATAGAGGATGTAGGTTCGATTCCTACATAGGTTGTCTCTAAAAGGCGAAATGAAAGAAGATTTTCTTCACCCTATTTGTATTTAATCCTTCAATTTAATCTTCAAGTACAAAAATGCCTTGCAACAACATAGTGTAACCAAGAAAAGTAAATCAAACCATAGACTTTGCACAGACTCTAGAGCTTACTCAGTTTTCTTACTGCTAGTTACTCTCCTATTGTCTTCATGAGGCTAATAATAATTCAAAATATTTCTAAAGTACATGCAAAGAAGTAAATAGTGTAAACTCAAAAGTAAATCATAATAATACAAAAGTAAATAAACTAAACTTAAAAGTAAATTTGAAAAAACTCAAAAGTAAAATATTACCAACTCTATAAACATGATATCTTATCTATATTATCATAAAATAACATCATTGGGGACATGACATGACCGCTTAGTTTGAAGTTTGGTTTCAAGGATAGTATATAAGGTCAAAGTAAAGATTTTTCGATTAAAAGTAAATAAAATAATACAAAAAGTAAAGACGAACCTACGTGGGATTCGAACCCACATATTTTGTGCATTTGCACAATGCTCTACCAATTGAGCTAGTAGGCTAGTTAAATAAACGGATTTTTCATGAAATACCCCTCAATTTTCACGAAATTCACCAAATGCCCCTCAACTTTCAGAAATTCACCAAATGCCCCTCACCTTTACTATAATACCCAAACTACCCTTACACTTAACGGACGTTAAGTCGCCGTTAGCTGCTTTTTACTCTTTTGCCCTTATTTTTCTTTTGCGCCTCACCCAACCACTTCCTTCTTTACGGTTAAAAAAAAACGCGACTATCAAAATTCTTCTCTCTCTCTCCCCTGTTCTTCAACATTCAACCGCAATTACTGCTTCATCAATCACTCAAAAACCTTCAAAATTTTGGTGCACCCTGATTCTCTGAGTGCAAAAGCGACGTGGCTACGAAACTTTGCCAAATTTCTCATTCTCATCCCCAAATTCACCGCCAACCTTCGAATCTCGGAACCCTAATTTTATTTGTTCACTTCTGTAATTGTTCTTCTAGAACTCGAAACATTTCAGTGTTCAATTTATTCGGGAAAATTGAGGTAAATTTCATTTATAAATGCTCAATCATTTTCGTTCAGTTTTTGCATCATAGTTATTTCACTTTTGTTGTAAATTTTCTGGAATTTAAATAATTATCTAAGTTCATGGAGTTTGATGGTGTGGTATCTAGTTAGTCCGCTAATTTGACTTGATTTTTAGGCACTTTTTATGTTTTGCGCGTTGAATTTTAGGTGTTGTTGAATTGAATTGGTTTATGCAATTTGAGGGGTAAATTTTGGTTCCGAAGCTCTAATTTTGCAATTTCAGGAGTAATTAAGGCTTTTAGAAATCAAATTGGTGCATGAATTTGATTCATTTATGATCAATTAAAACGATAACTCGATTCACTTAATGTATGAGCTGATTAATTTTTTTGAGCTAAATTTGATCTATCAAGAAGAGCATTGCTTTTTAGTTCAATATTCCTTCTTGTGATGTGGATAGCAAGTTGACTTGGTTAACAAATTTTGGGTTTGAAACTGGATCAAAACCTTAATAATAATATTTTAAAATGTTGACTTTATTGATTGTTATGACATCCATTACTCAAGTTCAGGAGGAAAGCTTATCAACTTGTTCTTGATTCTTACCAGGGTTGGAGATCGAAAATTTAGGTTCAGTACGTGTCAATGGAAAGTCTGACTTAAATGTTCCGTTATTGGAAGCTCCTATAGTGTGACAGTGTTAACAAAATGACAGAATTATTGTGCTAAATGATAGTTTGTATTTTTAATTTGAGCATGGCTTTATTTGGAAGACTTCGAACTAAATTAATGAAGACCTTTGTTGCTGTGCATACTTGGTTTTGTTCATTATTTTCGTAATTATTTGTTGAGAGTAAGCCCGGTTACTTTGTTTTATAATCATAATATTTGTTGGTGATTTATTTGTTGGTGCTGCTTCTGCTTGCTCCTATAGTTCTCTGGCTTCTGTTGTGGTGTATGATGGCTGCAGGTTCTGTTGTTGCAGTCTGATTTGCAGACTTCTGTTGTGTGTAGTCTGGTTGCTTTGTGCAATTTTTGTGTTTTTCTGCTTCTGTGGTGCTCTTGCAGGATGCAAGCTTGCTCATTTGTTGTGTTTTTCTACTTATGTGATGCTCTTGTAGGATGCAAGCTTGCTGGTTAAGTTTGCTTCTTTCATGCTTGCTGTTGTAGTGATGGTTGCAGATTTGCAGGATGTTAATTGTAGTTTCTGCTTCTTGTTGAGTCCTTGTGTTGTAGTTGTAATAAGCACATACACCGTACCAGGTCGATCCCAAAATCCAGCCGTTGGGCTTTAAGAAGGTAATTTTTACATTGGGGCATTTGGTGAATTATATTTTAATATAGGAGTATTTGGTGAAATAAGTTACATTATAGGGGTATTTGGTGAATTAGAAAGTAAGGCTAACGGCAAACTAACAGCGCGTCATTAGTAAGGGTAGTTTGAGTATTATAGTAAAGGTGAGGGGCATTTGGTGAATTTCTGAAAGTTGAGGGGCATTTGGTGAATTTCGTGAAAATTGAGGGGTATTTCATGAAAAATCCGTTAAATAAAAGTAAAGTAAAAACCAAATAAAGTAAATTAAAATAAGTCAAAAGTAAAGGCTTCGATTTTTTGATACGGAGAGAAGCATAGAGCCATAGTGGCGATTCGCGAGCAACAAGAAGTTGCCTCAAATTAGTACAAGGCGAATTCAGCACTTGTAGCACTTACCCAAGTAACCGGACCTTCACAAAATCCAACTCTACTGCCACTTACGTATTCGAGACCACATAATTGAATCACAAGCTAAGATTCAAAAGTCCAATTGAATTCCTTTCAGAATGCCGAATCCCATCACTGCTCTTGGATTAAAAAGCTTATGTTCAAACATTTTCAACCATTCTGCAACATAAAGAGAACAAAGCCTAGATAAGCTAGACTTCAGCATTACTATTCACTATAATGATAGTAAAACTCACATCTTACAACCTGGGTTTAATGTAAAACTATTTCCATGTGCCAAAGCCTGCAAGACATTTTTTCAGAAGAAATCATTTTGCACTAACCAATAACACAAGTAGAGGAACTTAAAACAATAAACAACCCCACAGGATAACACAATCCGTTGGATCAACAATTAAGTGATGTATCAACACTATTGAGTTTTAAATGAGGCTGGAAGATAAAGAGAAAATCATCTCCATTCACAATCTCCTTTCCTCTAAAAATGATATTTTGTTAGTACTAAAACAGTCAAGCCTTATCCCAAATTTCAAACAGACATTGTTAGTACTCAAAATACAAACTGCATAGAATCAAACCAGGAAAATAAAGAACCAGGAGCAAAACTACTTGAGTTTATATTATTTTGAGAATTTAAATCTAGAAATAGCAACTAGCAAGAGTCACCAATGTAACCAAACTCAGCACCTGTATACCGATTCATGAAAGAAAAAGAAAAAAAACAAAAATTCAATGAAATCAACTCAGCTCGAGTAAATTTGTCCAATTCGAGAAAATCTAATGCAGAACCCTCATTCAAGAAAATAAGAATGAAATCCAAGTAAAACGCACATAAAACCCAATTAAAGTAAATCAACAATTAGAATCAGAATCTAATCACCTACGAGAACACAATTACGAGAACCACGAAGATTGAATCTCCAAAATTGCAAATCAAGGAAATCAAAAGCAAATCCCTAATTCTAGTAAAATCAGAACGAAAATTCAAATGGAAAAAAGTTCAATTTAAAAACTAATTAAAGCAAATGAACAAAAACGTAGAATCAAATTCACTTACACGAACCAAATTTGCGAGAACGAGAACCGAATATCAACGAGCAAGAGCAGATGAACTCCAGGAAGGAAAGCGCAAGAGATGAGAAAAGAGGAGAGAGAAAGTCCAGAAAGAGAAACGCGGGAGGAGAGAGAAACTCTCAGGAAATTCTCATCTTAAGGGGTGGTTCTCACCGAATCCCGATTATATATATATATATATATATATATATACATATATATATATATATATATATATATATATACTAGTTATTGTTTTTATATTTATTCTACAGGTTGCAATATTCTATTATTGTTGTTGACAGGTTCCTATATTTGGTGCAAGACACTCTAAGCAGGGGCGGTGCTAGTAAGGGTTCAGTGGGTTCAACTGAACCCTTACTAGCTAAACAAAAAATCTGGCAGATTTTACAAAAAAAAAGACCAAGTAATAGTAAACGCAGTTAATGACATAAACAAAAGAGGTGTTGTAGTGGTTTTTAATTTTACTAACCAAACCAAAGGTCAGGGGATCGAATCCCTTTCCTCTTTTTTTCGGCTTTCCCTCCTCTCTTTTTTATTTGGTTTTCTAAAACAGTATATATTTTTTATAAAGTTGCTTTTAAAATAAGAAAATTTGCTAAATGCAACTATAGCATCTTTTCTTCCCATTTTTTTGCGTTCTAATTGTATTTTAGACTATAAATTGTGTTGTTAAAATTTAAATGTATTTTATGTACGGTATCAAAAATATTGTTCAATATTTTATATAAAAAGATGGCTTGAGTTTGAATTTCGAACCCATAATACGAATTTTCTGGCACCGCCACTGACTCTAAGTATAGATAAATAAAACTAAAATTTTCCCACAAAAGGACGGCTCTGTGCAGGGGACATATATTTGTTTGCTGCAACAAGTATGGGAAAATAGGCAAAAATGAAGACTTGTTGCATGGGACATATTGTTGTACGCTACAACAGGGTAGGTCTCTTCCAGCGTACAAATTGTTGTTCGCTGCAACAAACCTACCATGTTGCAGCAAACAACAATATGTCCCCTGTAACAAGTTTTCATTTTAGCCTATTTTCACATACTTGTTACAACGTAAATGTATATGTTCCCTGTAGCAAAGCACTTTTTGCAGCGAACATTATACGCTGTAACAAGTGCAGACTTGTTACAACCCCCATTTGCAGCATACGATGTACGCTGTAACAAGGGTCTAAAAGCCCCCTATAATAAGGGTTTTTTCTACTAGTGTTAAAAGAATACTCACAAAGCTAAGATTATTTTAGATTAATTCGTTGTTAGGATTTAAATTAGAATACTCTCAATAGTTAGAATTATTAATGTTAATTTTTCTTAAAATAAATATAGGTAACCAACACCATTACCACGTCTCACTCTCCTCTCAAAAAGTTCGTGCATACACACAATGTGTAGTTTAAACAAACGGTTTTCTCGTTCCCACTGTCCACATGGGCACATACTCCGTATAACATACCTCGCCCTACAATGCAGGTATAATTGGTAAAAATAGGTAAACTAATGGAGAGCTGGAAAATGTGTTGTGTCTTGTTCGTATTTGATAAGTGTCGATTTCGTATTGTGCTAAAACTTATAAAATTGTGTACTCTGTAAAATGTAAGACAATTGCATACTTTTTCTTCTTTTGTTTTCAAATTTAAAGATGGGTGATGATAAAGGTCGTAACTTGCGACAAGTTTTAATTGTCGCAATCCTACGTGTCGTATTGTTAGTGGTGCCACATGGGAGCCACATAGGTCATGAGTCAGCAAAATATTTTTACTATCAATGCTAAATTTTTACTATGAAAATATGTAATTAAGGTAGTCGATACAAAGAAGGAAATAAATATTTAATATATGTATAGTAAATATATATTTCCAATTTTTTTTGTAAATTTAAATTAAAACACAAAATTATAATCTTATTATATATTTTGCGTAATTAAAAAAATACACAATTTATTATCTAATAATATAATTTAATTTAAGAAATTAGTAATCTAATATACATATATAAAGGAGGCATATTTGCTGAAATATTAGAGCGCCACGTAGGATTAATAATGCTTTTGGCCAATGAAAAATAAGAATTCTAATTTATTTTTGAATTAAAAATATTCAAGTGCCACGTAGATAATTAAATGACACGTGGATATATTTAATTAGATGACACGTTGATAATTAGATAATTAGATGACACATAGATAATTAAATAATTAGATGACATGTGGATATATTTAAATGCAAACAAAAAAAAACTTAGATCTAACCTAAAGTTTATCATTGATACATGCACATGATATAATGAATTTTATCAAATAATTGAAAACTACGTGAAAACTACTCCTATTAGATAAATTAATGTAGAATGCAAATTGAGGTACTCCTACGGAGTATTAGATAAATTAATGTACGTAGAATGCAAATTGCAAACATGAATTGGAATTAAGGTAAAATCGAGCTACGTGTAAGCTTTTTTGATTGAGTTAGATAAAGCCAATCCTAATATGTAGAATGCAAATTGCAAACATGAATTGGAATTAAGGTAAAATTAATTTTACCAACCGTAGTTCGGACCGCAAATCCTATTATGAATTAAGGTAAAATTAATTTTACCAACCGTAGTTCCGACCGCCAATCGGTTTTGTTTAGGATTGCTCGAATCATAACTCTATTTATAATGTAACAAGCAGTATTGACTGCTTCAGCCCAGAAGTTCCTAGGCAAGGAACTGGCTATTAGCATGGTTCTTGCCATGTCCTCTAGGGTTCTATTTTTCCTCTCAACAACTCCATTTTGTTGTGGAGTTCTGGGAGCTGAGAAATTGTGGTCCATACCTTGTTCCTTGCAGTATTCATCGAATTTGTAGTTTTCAAATTCTGTTCCATGATCTGATCTTATATGGATCAGTTGGTGACCTGTGGTTTTCTGGATTTTCTTTGAAAATGTAACAAACTCATCAAACGTTTCATCCTTGCTTGTTAGAAATATGACCCAAGTAAAGCGAGAGTAATCATCAACAATAACTAATACATATTTTTTCCCACTTCTGCTTTGAATTCTCATTGGTCCACATAAGTCCATATGGATGAGTTCCAATGGTTTTGTGGTGCTTACCAATTTCTTAGATTTAAAGGAACTTCGGACATGCTTGCCTTTTGCACATGCATCACACACTTTATCAGTTAGGAACTTGATTGAGGGGAGTCCTCGAACCAGTTCCTTTGATCTTAGTTTGTCAAGCAGCGAGAAACTAGCATGTCCAAACCTCCTGTGCCATAGTAGGGAATTTTCTTCAAGGGCACTGAGGCAGGTTAGATTGTTCCTGGGAACTGTATTGAGATCCAAAGAATATGTGTTCCCTTTACGAGTTCCTTCCAAAATAACCTTCCCAGTGTTATTGTTTATGATTTGACAGTTTTCAGAAGTAAAACTTACAGAGTTTCCTTTGTCACAGAATTGAGAGATGCTTAGTAGACTGTGCATCAAACCCTCGACTAAAAATACATTTTCAATGGCGTAGGAACTTGACCTTCCAACTTTTCCAATTCCAATAATTTCTCCTTTCATGTTGTCTCCAAAGGTCACAGTTCCTCCATTGTAGGCTTCTAGTGAGAGGAATTTAGATTTGTCTCCTGTCATGTGTTTGGAACACCCGCTGTCGAGATACCACGAGCTGTTCCCCTTCACTAGAATCTGTAAAGAGATCAAAGGTTAGTTACAGGAACTCGGGTTTCCTCGAGTTCCTTTTCAACTATAACTTCAGACTTCTTAACCCATTTTTGTTTTACATAATTTATGTTTCTTTGATCCTGTTCCTTCATCTTGGAACACTCAGTACTTATGTGACTTCCACTTCCACATGAGAAGCAGACTTTTACACTAGGAAGATCCACATACTTCTTCTTATGACTATTTTTATGGTTAAAGCCCAATCCTTCTGTTCTCTTAGATTGAGCATTCTCAATCCATTTGGGAGGAACTTTAGGTGGTTGTCTCTGTGCCCTGGCCATGGATAGTTCCCTTTCCAGTTTCTCTTTTTGTTCCTTTGTGGTGATCAGATCTTTGTTTAAATTTTCTAAGTCGATGTTAAAAATTCCCATGTTGATTTCCAAGGATTTTGTAGGATCTAAACTTAAATTAAACATCTTATATTGACTGAGTTGAACTTGTAGAAGGATGTTTTCATTTCTAATTTTTTCGAATGACTCATTAATAGAGGTATTTCTATCTAGTAATTCAAAGAACCTGCCTTGGACATCAGATCTAATATTGTTCAGATAATTTATGTGGTCTTTACTGAGTTCCAAGGCTCTATCACTTTGTGCTTTTAATATACTTAGCTTTTTGTAATCATCTAGAGTTTCTAGCAACAGTTCAATTAGTTTTGACTTTGAGAGACACTGAAGAGTGGAGGAACTTACTTCTTCTGATGGAACTTGATCAGTTCCTTCTGTTCTAGCCATAAGGCAGAGATTTGCAGTTTCTTCATTTGGTTGTTCCTCATCGTCTTCTGAGTCTGTTGCTTCGCCCCATGCAGCTATCATGGCCTTCTTGAAGTTTGGTCTGTTGAAGGTAGACTTGTTAAAGCGATCTTTGACCTGTTCCTTCCCTTTTCCTCTAGTCTTGTCGTTCTCCCACAGAGGGCATTCACGAATTTGATGATCAGTTTCTCCACATTTGAAGCAACCTTGCTCAGTTTTGGAACTAGTGATTTTCTTGGCAAAGTTCCTTCCTTTCTGGTTTCCTGGTTTGAAGTTCCTATAGAGCTTTCTCATTCTTCTGACCAGCATGGCAGCCTCTTCTTCATCTGGTTCAGATTCATCGAGTTCCTCAGCCTTTAGAGCAAGTCCTCGACTTCTTGAGCTCTCGGGAACAGCAGCTCCAAGATGCAGTTCGTGTGTCATCAAGGAACCAGCAAGTTGTTCAATGTTGAACTTGGTGAAGTCCTTGGTCTCAAACAGTGCAGTGACCTTTGTTCTCCAGCGATCATCTTGTGGCATGCTTCTTAGTATTTTTCTTACCTGTTCATCTGTGGGAATGATTCTACCAAGAGAAACTAATTCATTGGTTATGTTAGTAAATCTAGTGAACATTTCTTGAATAGTTTCTTTTGGAAGCATCTCAAATCTTTCATATTTAGACATCAAAAGGTCAATTTTGGAACGCTTAACTTCATTAGTTCCTTCGTGGGTTACTTGAAGTAGTTCCCAAATCTGTTTTGCGTTCTTGCACCCCATGACTCTGTTGTGTTCATGAGGTCCAAGCCCGCAATGCAAGATTTTGACAGCCATGGCATTCATCTCATATTTATCAAAGTCTTCTTTAGAAAATTCAGACATTGGTTTAGGAACTACCTCGTTTTCAGCATTGGTCTTTGTTACCTCGAAGTCTCCAACTTCAATTACACGCCAAACTTGGTAATTTTCAGCTTTGATGAATATCTCCATTCTATTCTTCCAGTATGAGTAGAACTTGCCATTGAACATAGGTGGCCTTTGTGTCGAGTAACCTTCTTCCAGTTTCTCTTGTGAGTTCATACTTTCAGGAACTTGACTCAAACAGGGTTTCCTGTGTTTTAGTGAGTACTGGCTCTGATACCAACTGTTATTCCAGTAGGAACACGCACAAGAGGGGGGGGTGAATTGTAATTAGAACTTTGATAAAGTTTCTTGCGGAACTTAAGAAACAATCAAGAAACTGAGAATAGAGAAGACAATAACAACAATTGTGAAAACTTCTTGATACTAATCAAGAAGAGAATTCTTTTATTATGGTAATGCCTCGATTACAATAATCTCTCCAACACAAGTTCCTCTCAAACTCGTGTTCCTCACAGTAATCTACTTCGATTACAACTCCTTAACTTCTCTCTCTCAGACTTAAACTCTAAGTCTAAACAGGATAACTCTATCCTTACTAATACAAAATATAATTCGTGTTTGGATAACTCTAGATATTAATAATGCTTTTGTGTGGATATAAGGAACTTAGGAACTTTGAATTAACTAGGACACAAACTGTTTTAGAAAATCTTAGACAAAACGTTTTTAGGAAAGCAAGAACTCTCAGAATGTTTGTGTACTTTAAACCAAAAACGATTTCCCTTTTATAGTGTTTATCCTTAGGGTTAGTTCCCTTCAAAACCTCAACTGCTAACTGCCAACACTTTGGTCTCCACGTCCCTTGACTTGAGGAACAAGGGGAAGACCACTTCCCACGTTCAGCCATAAAGCAGTTAGTGATTTGACTCAATCAAACCCTAAAATATTTCTCTAAAACAGATTTTATTTATCTACAAAAACTTAGGAGAATTTTTAGGAAAATAAGTTTTGTTTAAATAAAATAAAACGTAAATCTATTTTATATTAAATATGCAAAACTTGTTTTTATTTATGAAAATGTTTTCCATAAAAATCGCTTCCAATAAAATAAATGACCTAATTAAATCATAAGTTCCTTGGGTACTCTATATACCATTAGCATAATTAATATTTACATAAAATTCTAAGTACAGTGGACTACCTAGACTTTATGTCTTCCCTTTGTCTGGAACTTGCAACTCAGAAGCTTCAGACGTTCCAGTCAAGGAACATTGATGAGTTCCTCTCTAGCTAACACAGGAACTCTTGGCTATGAGTCTGTAATAGTTCTTGTGGATATTCGGAACTCTTGATATGTAACTGTGTTGCTCCTCTTGTGACTTCAAACTGGAACAGATACAACTTCCAGCTCTGAAACTCCATTGACTGTTCCAAGTGTACCTCAGGAACTTCACCAGTTTATTCAAGTTCCTATCCTAATAGAAACTTGGGCATATGCCTGTTCAAAGTCATTTAGCAACCATAATCAGGAAGTTTGCAATATGTGTGTGTCATCAACCAAAACTTAGGAACAACAGTAACTATATAAATAATATAGTAACTATTGAAGAAAATAAACATATGGTAACAAATCATGATAAAATAAACATAGTACCTATTTCAAACATATAATAACTAATATAGTAACTATTGTACACATATAGTAACCATTATAATCACACAACAACTAGCTTAACATATAGTGACTATTATTATAATATAGTAACTATTGTACAAATATAGTAACCATTATAATCATATAGTCACTATCTAAGAAGCAGACAAAAATACACTCGAAATAACATAGTACATAATGTAATCGTATAGTAACTATTATTTATCAAAAAGTCACTATAAACTGTTCTTAACATAGTAACTATCTTAAACACATAATTATTGTTTTAAATTTATGATAACTTTCTAAAAAATATAGTAACTATTTTAAACACATAGTTACTATTTTAAAGTTATAGTAAATTTTTAAAAAATATAGTTACTCTAAAAACTACTACTAACATAAACACAACGAATATTCCAATGACTATTAAAAACATTATTTCGCAACATAAATTAAGGGTAACTATATCATTTTATATACTAACTATATGAAACACTAACCCTAATTTCACCCAAACAACAAACACTATTTCTACCTCTTGTGCTTTGCTGCATCAATTCTTAAAGTTCACAGCCTTTGTCTCTTTTTTCTAAATTTAAGGCATTATTTCTTCTTATACAAATGATATTGTAAAGTATTTTTGGAGATTCGTCACTAGATAGTGCAACTTTAGGACCTGGAATAACATGTGATTGATACTTTGTATTCTTTTCTTATACAAATATCAAATATATAGTAACTATATAAACCATATAGTAACTATTATTAAAATATAGTAACTATTGAACACATATAGTAACCATTATAATCATATAGTAACTATCTAAGAATCGGACAAATACATACTCTAAATAACATAGTACATAATGTAATCGTATAGTAACTATTATTTATCAAAAAGTCACTATAAACTGTTCATAACATAATAACTATCTTAAACACATAGTTACTGTTTTAAACTTATAATAACTTTCTAAAAAATATAGTGACTATTTTAAACACATAGTTACTGTTTTAAAGTTATAATAACTTTTTTAAAAAATATAGTTACTCTGAAAACTACTACTAACATAAACAAAACGAACATTCTAGTGACTATTAAAAACACTATTTCGCAACATAAATTAAAGGTGACTATATCATTTATATACTAACTATGTGAAACACTAACCCTAATTTCAACAAAACAACAAACATTTCGAATCACTCAACAAAATAATAACTATTGTAGACATATAATAACTGTTGTGCGCATATAGTAACCATTAAAATAATATAGTAACTATTGTACACATATAGTAACCATTAAAATTACATAGTACCTCTTTAAACCATATAGTTACTGTATTACTCATATAATTACTATTTAAAATCGTGAAGCCACTGATCGAATTCGCGAAGTGAAAACGATACTTCGGTAAAACACAAACATTAATTTCTTCAAAACAACAAATATTTTCAATTTTAAGTAAAAATAGACTTAAAATTCTATAAAAAACAACAAACCGAGATGTGATCTCTAAAAATTCTTGCGAAGATTTGTAGGCGAGCGCAAATTCTTCGATTCGATTTCGGCAACGACGAACCTCCTTCTTGATCTACTACTTCCTCCAATTTTTCCTCATCTAATAGATCCAATCATAAGAACTATAAGATAATTACGAAGAAAATCGAACAAAACCTAGAAATTCGGGCTAAATTTTGAAAAGCATAGAGAGAAAATGAAGAGAGAGAAAATGAAAGAGAATGAACAGATTGTAGATCTGAAATTTTGAAAAATAAAAAAGTTTAAAATGTATATAAAGTGGGCTAGACACAAATCGCATTAAAACTCTTCAAAACACATAGTTACTCTTTAAAACACATAGTTACTGTAATACGCATATAGTTACTATTTAAAATTACAAAATAACTGTCACGTGACAGTTACATAGGTTACCCATACAAATTACTCCGTTGCCCTGGTCCACGCTAAGTTAGCATGGACCAGGTTTATATTAGTGTAAATATAAGAAAATATATGTGTCACATATACGCAAGATCGAATACTAGATCTCTTTGTTAAAAGCTAAACTTTCTACCATTTTAAATTTTTCATCAACTACAAATTATGTTATTGTAGACACCTAATTTGTGTCTCCCTAATGGGATGATGACGATACTATTATCATTGCTAGGTGGTTGGTGCAACTCCGTGCGGAAGTCCCAATTGCTAAAATGTATTCCAAAATCCAAAGTCCAATCCCCGATCCCGTTCTCATCACGGAACTCGGTATAAAATTCAATTTTCAAAAATCAATTTCAAAATCCAAACACAATCTCACCCAATGGACCTATCCATTGGTTTACAAGGCCTTTCCAGTCAAAATGACACTAAGCAATCCAAATTCGGGCACCGACCCACAAAACCGAGCATGCAGGGCCCCGTCCCGTAAAACCGAGTTCAAACACAAAATCTGAGATTCAAAAACGACTTGTTTTTAGACCCAAATCAAGCCTTAACTTCCAAACAAACACTACGTGCCAAATTCGTACAAATAGTGCGAAGGTACAACAATACAAAACAAGCCAAGGACGGTGTCATCGTCCTTGTTTTGGCGGATTCTGGGCCGCGTCACTGGCGCTAGGCGTTGGGTCTGCGCCAGGCGCAGCTGGCTTTTGGATTTTAGCCGCTTAATCTCCTATAAAAACCCTCATTTCCTAAGCATTTGGGGAGGTAGATTCTTAATACAACGTCGTAATCCAAAATTCTGCTCTCAAAATCAAATACAAAATTCAAGTTCTAATCTACAATTTCCATTTCAATCTCCAAACACTTAAGCAATTGGGAGCACTAATCGGAAAACCAACCTAACCCTAACTAGGTAATTCCGAATCCCTAATACAAATTACCATGATTTAATCAAAGTTTCCACCTTTCTAATTTCAAGTTTACTAATCCTATGTTCTTGTGTTGATTTATACGCACTTGAACTAGGATATGTCAAAAATGAGTAATCTTTGAGGGGATTTCATACTTGAATCCCCCCTCAAATGACCATCCAAACTCCTTCTACAAATTTCAAGCTTCAATCTTTATGCTTTGTTTTCAAAAAAGATGATTAGTAAGTTGAAGCTTTCACTCTTGAAAGTATTCCTTACAACAATCATCTTCAAATCTTCAAAAACCCCAACTTTATACAAGTTTAAGGATGTTTGGAAAAGTGCAAACCCATTTCCAAACTAGAACACATGGATATTCATCTCTTATGTTCAAATACAAGTCCCATTTTCAAGATTCTATGATGTTTAAGGTTGTTTGTAATCACTCCTTAAACTAGAATCAATTTCAAGTAATGGAGCATATTAAAGGTGAGGCCTTTTTCACATTAAAAGGTCTAATATTTAAGAATCAAGTCTCCTAATTTCAATATTCAAGTTCAATATTCAAGTTCTATATTCAAGTTCAATATTCAAGTTCTATATTCAAGTTCTATTTCAATAATCATAATCGAGGATGCTTTATGATGAGAAACTCATCTAAAGTGGAGATTTTTAGAGAATTGAATCCGTGTCGGGCACACTTATTATTAAGTAGTTGTTTGGCGTTCGGATCTCAAGTACAATAATACAATTTCAATATCGCATTTCAATATCGCACTTTCAATACCGCAATTTCAATATCGCATTTCAATAACGCACTTTCAATATCGCACATTTACTTTTGCAATTTCAATTCCGCACTCTTTACTCACCTTTTTTCAAGGTGATGTGGTTTTGTACGCAGTTCAATAATTCATTTATTTCTTGTGATGATGCTTTACATATTTATTGCTTTCATCACCTCACATGCTAAATTCAACAACATACAAAAGGTTACATCACGCTTAACAAAGATAATTCTTGGACAAACCAGCCTTAGATTCCTTTAATTAACTTTAAAGAAAAGTGACCACATACAAGTAGCAATTTCTATGTTCTAAAATGCATGCTCAAACCCACTTAGTGTCATGATTAGGATTATTCGAAAATGATCCTTGTCTTGTACTCGAATATACTTGCAAAAGTTCGCAAAATAAGCATCTCGTTCCCTTGCCCGAATCTCACCAATTCGGTTACTAAGATTCAATGCCTTATCCACACAAGAGTCAACTTTGGTCCTTCCAAACCGGACCCTTAAATATTGTTTGGTGGCGACTCCTTCGAAATTCAAAATCTACAAAACCCGTAGGGGAAAGAAAATCCAACAAATACGGGAAAAATAAACCCCCTACAATCTGGCGACTCCACTGGGGAGTTCTAAATTTCAATTCGATTATGCAAGCAGTCCATGAGCAACCTGCCACTACCACGCTCAAGTTCTGGATGCCAGCTGTAGGGCTGGGCACAGGCCCTGCGCCAGGCGCTGCTGCCTGCATTCAGCATAGTGGCTTCCAGTGGTTGGCTGCCCATTCTTCCCAAGTTTTCGAGTGGGAGTTCAGTTTAGATTTTGAATTTCGAAGAACGCTCCCAAACCTCGAGAACGAATGCCTAAAAAGGGCTTTCCAAGTACAATATTCGAGTACAATTTTCAATTTCTAAGCATGAAATGCATATTTTCGAAAACCATATTTGTGCAAAACGAATTTCTACCTTTCCCAACATGAAATGTGCTCTACATTCGGGTTAGCCCCGGGGGCAACGAAATGGTGATTCTCCATACGGTTCCTGACCAAAGTTTATGACCATTTCCGCGCCTACCAAACTTGACATTTGCTTGACATTCCTGATGTCAAGTATGGAGGTCATCCGCCAACAAACACCTCCCCCTTGAGGAGGTGAAACAGTTGCTTCCAGATCCGCCTCTTAGTCAAGCACCCTTTCGACACCCAAAGTCGACCACTTGCATCATACAAAACTTAGACCGACCTTAGGTTGAGAACTTTGCATGTCGCATTCATATTCATGCTAGTGTGACAACGTGCTATTTGTGCATTATGTGGGCGTCTTTGCACGCGTGAATGGCTAACCTCAAGTTCTAGCTTTGCCAAAACCATTACCCTCCAACTAGGAAACCTAACCCTAGGAGCATCATTCAAACCTCATGCATCTAAAATCGCCGATTTAGGGTCTTTTAGGAGTGCCACTCCATTTGATTCAAAACCCCTAAACACACCTCACGCACAAATGTCAAATTCAAATCCAACGGCGTCATAATGCCGGATTTTCAAGTCCAATTTACAAATTCTAAATTCAAATTCCAATCCAACGGCGTCATAATGCCGGATTTTCAAGTCCATTTTCCAAATTATAAATTCAAATTCCAATCCAACGGCGTCATAATGCCGGATTTTCAAGTCCAATTTCCAAATTCTAAATTCAAATTCCATTCAAACGACGTCATAATGCCGGATTTTCAAGTCCAATTTCCAAATTCTAAATTCAAATTCCAATCCAATGGCGTCATAATGCCGGATATTCAAGTCCAATTTCCAAATACTAAATTCAAATTCAAATCCAACGGCTTCATAATGCCGGATTTTCAAGTCCAATTTCCAAATTCTAAATTCAAACCCAATCCAACGGCGTCATAATGTCGGATTTTCAATACAAACTTTCAAATACAAGTCCTATGTTCAAAACCTCAAGTTCAAATTTCCAAATCCATGATGGCGTAATGCCGGATTTTAAATTCAAGCTTTCAAGTCCAAGTCTTATGATCAAAACCTCAAGTTCAAATTTCCAAATCCAACGATGTAATGCCGGATTTTCAATTAAAGCTTTTAAAATCCAAGTCCTATGATCAAAACCTCAAGTCCAAATTTCAAATCCATGATGGCGTAATGCCGGTTTTTCAATTCAAACTTCAAGTCATATGTCCAAAACCTCAAGTTCAAATTCTCAAGCCCATGGCAGCGTAATGCCGGATTCTCAATTCAATCTTTCAAATCTCAAAATTCTACGTTCCAAACCTCAAATTTCCAAGCCTGTGGCGGTCTAATGCCGGGTTTTCAAGTTCCAAAAATTCCAACACCTTCAAAATTCCAAATTCAAAGCCTCATCTTCTATACAAAACTCCTCTTTTCAAATTCTAAGTTCAAACTCCAAATCAAACTCAAGTTTCAAATTCGCTTTCAAAAGATTTGTGTCTATCCTTGCTCCCAAATACAAAATTCAAAAATATTTCTCATGGGTTGAAAAAGCCCTAGAAATAATACAACATCCAATGGGTTAAAAATCCCTATAAATAATACAACATCCAATGGGTTGAAAATCCCTATAAATAATACAAAATCCAACGGGTTGAAAATCCCTAAAAATAATACAAATTCGATCTCCCAAAACATTTCCAATGGGTTGAAAATCCCTAGAAATAATACAAAATCCAATGGGTTGAAATCCC
Organism: Spinacia oleracea; assembly: GCF_020520425.1. Lineage (NCBI taxonomy): Eukaryota > Viridiplantae > Streptophyta > Magnoliopsida > Caryophyllales > Amaranthaceae > Spinacia > Spinacia oleracea. Next base: position 178,364,817 of record NC_079490.1, on the reverse strand, counting down.
CCTAAAATACTTCCAGATTCCATTACGGGTTGAAACTCCCTTGAAATAATACAAGATCCAACTTCATTCCCCATGGGTTGAAATCCCTTTGAAATAGCCCAAATTCCAACGGGTCGAAATTCCCCTCAAATATTCCAAATTCGACATCGGGTTGAAATTCCCCTAAAATATTCCAAATTTGATCTTGGGTTGAAATTCCCCTAAAATATTCAAAATTCAATTTTGGGTTGAAATTCCTTTGAAATAGTTCCAACGGGTTGCAAATCCCGGAACGAGTGTGCAAAATCCAATGGGTCAAAATTCTCTTTCGATATTCCAAGTTCTAATGCTAGGCTGCAAATCCCTAGAAATAGCACAAGGAGGAAGCCTCCACAAAAGAATGAAGCTCCTTTCAAAAATATTTTCAACGGGTTGTAAGTCCCGATACAAGTACAAATTCTTATACAAATCCTAATAGGTTTAAGTCCCTCTGAAATATTTCAAATGGGTCGCAAACCCCAAATACAAGTACAAAATCCAAAATCCCGAATCTTCGGAATGGCACTTAGAGTCAAGTCTAGGTCTCATTCATTGTATGCATATCATACCATGTGTCGGGAAGTCCAAGTTCTAAAGTCATGTCATGTGTTCTAACTAGGAGTCAAAGGATCTCGTGGGTTCGCCGAAGAGGAGAAAGGTTGAAAAGAGCTCCGTCAGCCCTAGCCTCCCTTATAGCCGGCATCGAACATGCAACAAGTTCGTCTTCCTCAAATCAAACTTCAAACTCCTTTCCGCAATCAGTTCAAGATCCAATGGCAGCAGTTGACCAAATCACCCAGCTCATGGCCGCCGTAGCCAATCTTAACACCAACCTGGAGAGCGTTAGCAGCCTCCTGGTTGCAATAGAGCAAGTTGCACCCCCTACCGATCTTACTTAGAAGATCGAAAGTATGGTAAACAAGGTGACCAACAGGGAAAACTATTTTGACACTTCAATGGAGGATGGTCTCAAGGGGAAGGCTAATTTGCTGGACAAATTTTCTGCCAATGATATTCCAAAATTCAATTCAACAGACAATCCTAAGTACCATATCAAAAATTTCAGATCCACCATGGAAATCAAAGGAGTCGATCATGACCTATACCCTGTGGTATTCCCTATGTCATTGGAACCAGTCTGTTAGAAATGGTACTACTCCCTCAAGGACCATCAAACTAGCACTTGGGACGAGGTAGCTCAACCGTTCATGGAACAATACCAACCCAACATACAACTTCAAACCACTCTTCGAGAATTGGATGTTCTCAAACAAGGGCCCCAAGAAGGTTTCACCAACTACCTCAACCGATGGAGGGAAATGGCATCTCATATGGTTACTCGACCCTCCTAGAAAGAACTGGTCAAGATTTTCATCGTTGGGCTCCTACCAAAATACAACACTCACATGAAGTATATATTCAGGTCTAGAGAAGTTCAAGAGAACATATGATATCAGGGTTGACATAGAAGATGACCTCATGAAAGCACCCATGGCACCAATCCCACAAGATGATAAGTGGAAGGGCAAGAAGGCCGAAGCAACACACAAGGTCCATGAGGTCAACACTTTAGAAGCTCCTCAAGGTCCAAAATCAAGCAACTTCAAGAACAATGCTAATCAACGTAATTTCCAGACCAGGCCTCAAAGGGTCTTCACCAACCTTGGGATGTCCTATATCGACGCCTTTGACCGATTGGTCGAGAGGCAAGTTATCACTCGAATTGGTCCAACTGAGGATCCCCCAACTGACAAAAGGCCCAAAAGCTAGGACCCCAAGGCTCATTGCAAATTCCACCAGGGGAACGGGCACAAAATTGAAAACTACTTTAAACTCAAACACCTAATCCAAACATGGTGGACAACAAAACCCTGGCCTTACCCCTGGGAGCCAAGCTATCGCCCTCAGTGCAAGCCATCTTTCAAGATTATGGGGATGTGGAAAATGACTTTAATTCCGTGTAACTTGATTCATACAATGTGCAAGCCAAGCTTCGAGCTGATAATTCCAAGCTTCTACCATCTCATTCCATAAACTCAAGACTGGATGATCCTCGAGCCTAGGGTAACCACCGACATCTAAGAAAATATCTACCCCCTAGCAACTCTCAAAACTTTGGGCTTCACTGAGTACGACCTGATGTTGACTACAGAACGGGCCATCAAATTCCGTGGCATCACATACAAGATCTTGGGGGTCCTTAATTTGATCTTCTCTTTCGAAACTTACTACAACAATGCGGAGTTCCTAGTCATTGATTATAATACCTCGTATGTTTCTGTATTTATAAATATATTTTATTATATTTATAAAGTATTTTGTTATATTTAAAAAGTACTTTTATGAATTTAATTCCATTTAATGAGAATTAAATGCATGTTATTTTTAATTAATTTAATTATTAATTAATTACGAAAACCGTATTTTTATTAAATAGATTCAACGAATTTATTTAATCGGGATTTGCTGGGTCGTATTTTGAAAACGAATTTTATTTCATTAAAGCCCAGTTAAATTTCCATGATCAAACCCAACAAAGCTTGCAAGGATTGATTTTAATTGAGCCCGGAAGGAAGCCCAACTCAAACTACCAAAACCTAGCCCATGTGGGAGAGAAAAACTATAAATACACCCCCTCATTAAACCCTCACAAAATTTTCAGCAATCTCTCTCTCTCTCTCTCTCTCTCTCTCTCTCTCTCTCTCTCTCTCTTCTCTCTCTCTCCTTGCGGCACACATGACACCCCTTGTCCGTCCCCTTTCTTGCAGCCCAAGGCACGAGCGTTTTCTCGAGTGCCCTTGCCTCGCCTCGCAGCCCCGCAGTGCCCGCCCTTCATGCTGCTGCTGCTGACGCCTTGCGCACCCATCACTCGCGTGCTCCCTCTCTCGCCCTGCACTCGCGTGCCCTTGCTCCCTCTTGCGCAACACTTCGCGTGCCCTCGCCCAGCCTCGTCGCTGCCTCGCGCCCACGCTGTGCGCGCTGCTTGTGTGCGCTGCCCGCTTGAGGTACGTGTGTGTTGTTGTTGTTGTTGTTGCTCGACGCCCCACACACACAACACATCAATTGTTGTGTGTGTGTGTGTTGTTGATTGGTGATAATCAATTGTATACTTTTAAACTTTAATTTCAGTTTTTAAATTGTTTTAATTATTATGAGTATTATTATTGTTTGGATTATTTAAATTGTTGGGAACGGTTATGAACACCGTGTTTTCATGTTTTCGTATTTGAGTTGATGGGATTTATTTTGATGATTGAAATTATTATTTTCAGATTTAATGAATTTAATAAAGTGTCAATTTTTAAGGTCAAAACATGGTTTTTATGATGACCTATTATTAGGGTTTTAATTCTAATCGATTAGGCGATTGATTCACATAATTTAATGACAATTTAAATTATGAGAATCAACTTAAATTTTCAGATTGTTTTTAAGTTTTAAAAAGTTGGTTTTTAATGGTTTTAAAGCTAAAAAGTCAATGTTTTTATGCTAGGACTTGAGTTAACTATTTGAGACTATTAATTTAATGAATAACGGTTAATTTCTAATTAAACTAAGGGTTTAGTTTCTTAAATAGTTGCTGGAAATTTAGTAAACATGATTAATAATTAAGTTTCTCCTTTGTGTTTATAGGAGTTGATTTCTAGTGAGTCGTGATTCGCACAATGGCCCCCGTACTTAGGTATTCCAGGTACGTACAAGACTAGGGTGACCACCCATCACTTGAGGACTTTGTGAAGTGTATTGAATGTGAATCATGTGAACTTATGTGTTGGAAATTCATGTTTGATGATTGGGAATGAATATGTTATTATGGATTCATGTTTGATATTGAGAACGAACATGTTATTATTATTATGGAATCAAGTTTGATGTGTGAACAAGCATGTGATTATTATTATTGAATCTATGTGAACGAGCATGTTATGAATTGAATTATGCTTTATAGATTCTGTTGAACTATCATGTTGTGGACTTTTATAATCGTTGAATTATGTCAAGCATGTTGTTCAAGTTGGTTTGCATGTATGAGTATTGCGCATGCAAGTTATTATGGTTATGCTATAGTACGGGATGTCTAGCATACGGAGTGCATTGTTTATTCTACCGCAGGTGTAGAATATGTTTAGAGAGTCTATGTGAATTGAACTAAGGACAATTCGTGCTAAGGGCACACCCCGCTTGTTAATGGGCAATGTCGGGTTATCTCAAACAGTGTTTTTGAGAAGGAACAATGGGAGTAATTTCACTTGAGTCCTATGTTTGATCACAAGTCCTAAAGGATAAAAAATGAAGTGTCATCGTTGAGTTGTTTAATTTCTTAATCGCTTGCATGTTATGTCTTGTGTAGAGTCTTGAGTCGCCTTGATCATAACATACTAATTAACGTAAAGTGTAACCTGAATGAGCTTCAAAACTCTTGGAACGTATATACCTTGAGTATGAACAATGGGGGGAGTCTGGTCGGAGAACCTGTACTCCTTGGATGATACAAGACGTTGTTTCATCTTTCGTTTTGGCCGTTGTGCATTGGAATTCCGTCGGTATGGTCCGATTGTCGATAGGAGTCCGACTTGTTATTGTTTGGTGTATGGTGGGCTCCCATCACCCCTTTCTTTCCTTTTGAGGATACTTTATTTTTACCCGTTCGAAGGTACTTTCTTATTAAATAGTGAGTCAAGAGTCGTGTCAAGTGTCGAGTCTTGTCTCCATGTTTATTTGTTTATTAAATGGCTTTTGCATGTGGATTATTATTTCGTCGACTGAAGCATGTTAGGATAGAATGTTATTCTAGCTTGTTCGTACTCAGCTTTTGCTGACTTCGTGCTTCATGTCTTCTGGTCATGGCCTTTGCCTTAATGACCCTATGATGATCCATCAATTGCATTTGCGTTGTTGGGGAGTAGAATTACAATAAAGCAGGTTTGTAGAGATAACTTACGGGAGAAGTTATCATGGGAACTGTGTTGAGAGACTTTTTAACGTTCCGCATTTTATAAACTCTTTTTATTCATGACTATCGCTACTATTATTGCTACTACTTATAGTTAATGGATTTTGAATATTTAATACTTTGGTTTTGGGCCTTGATGGTTCCAGTTTGTTTAAATGACCATTAACTATTTAATATGTTTTGAAAGTTAGTTAATTCCGTTGCGTAATTCTGGTAAATAGCCTTAGCCGTTATCACGGTGGCAGTAATATCTTGGTAATTCATGTGTTTTAAGTCGGAAAATGTTTTATAAAAAGCAAGGAATTATTAGGGTGTTACATTGATATACAAACCGACTACAATCTCATGTTCAGGGAATCTTGGTTCGAGGAGCTGTTAGATGGTCCTGCGTGTCTCACACCCAAAAACTCCAGCTACAAAAGCACTTCTGTCAAACACACACCAGCCCTGCGCCAGGACAAGTACGAGTCTGTTTATGAATACTACTACAGGTGGAGGACCTCTGCCTGTGTGTAGGGGTTTTTTTTCGTACTTTTTCTCTCCCCTACGGAGGGCGGTTTTAGAACCTTTTTATTTTTGGATTTTAAAGGAGTCGCCACCAAACATTTTAAGGGTCCCGGTTGGAAAGACAAAAAAGTGACTCGATTAGGATAAGACATTGAATCTTAGAAACGGATGGGTGAGATCCGGGCAAGGAAACGAGATGCTTATTCCGCGAGCTTTAGAAATAATTCAAATGCGTGGCACAAAACATATTCGAAAATACCCTAGTTTAGACTATGTGGGTTTGAATTTAGAACTTGAACAAATAGAATTTCTACTTTTGTATCGTGACCACTTAGCTTTAAAGTTAATTTAAGGGAACCTAAGATCGGTTTGTCCAAGAAATTATCTTCGTTAAGCGTGGTGTAACTTTGTATTTTGTATTTAGCATGTGAGGTGATGAAAGCAATAAACAAGTAAAGCAACATCACAATAGAAAGTAAGTGCGGAATTAGTAAAATACATCACCACCTAGAAATGGACTAGGTGGGAAACCACATTGCCTAGAAGGACTAGGCAAGTAAAATTGCATAATTGAAAGTGCGGAATTGAAAGGTGCAATATTTAAATGCGGTATTGAAATTGCGGAATCGAAGTGCGTTATTGAAATGCGTTATTGAAATTGCGGAATTGAAGTGCGTAATTGAAATTGCGGAATTGAAATGCAATATTGAAATTGAACTTTAGCACATGAGATCCGAACGCCAAACGACTCCTTAAAAATAAGTGCGTCCGACACGGATTCAAAGCAAAAATCTCAACTTTAGGATTATTTGCTCATCCCAAAGTGTCCTAGATTTTGAACATAGAAATTGAACTTGAAGCATCGAACTTGAAATATAGAACTTGAATATTGAACTTGAAATATAGAACTTGAAATATAGAACTTGAATATTGAACTTGAAATATAGAACTTGAAATATAGAACTTGAATATTGAACTTGAATATTGAACTTAAGAGTTTTGAATCTCAAAGATTGAACCTTTTAATGTTGAAAAGGATTTATCTTTGATATGCTCCTATTTTGAAGTTGTTCTAGTTTAAGGGAGTGATTATGAACAACCTTAAACATCATTGAACTTTGAAACTTGAACTTGAAATTTGAAAAGTGGAGTCTTGAATCTCAAAGATTAGACCTTTAAACATTAGAAAGGCTTCATCTTTGATTACTCCATTTTGAAGATGATTCTAGTTTAAGGAAGTGATTACAAACAACCTTAAACGTTCTTGAATCTTTAAATTTTGTATTTGAATCACACAAAGTGTGGATTTTTGAAAAAGTGTATGATTGTTGTAAGTGACACTTTTAAGAATAAAAGTGCCAATCTTACTAATCATTTTTGAAATAGAAATCATAGAAGCATTGTAGATTAGTTTGGGATTCGGAAATACCTAATTAGGTTTAGGCTAAGATCCCTTTTGGAGCTCCCAATTGCTTTGAACTTTGAAATTGTATGAGATTTTGGAGAGTTTTTGTATTTTGAGTTGAGTGGCAATTTTTGTATTACGACGTTGTATTTTTGATTTGTCCTCCCTAAATGCTCAGAATTAGGGGTTTAAATAGGAAGATTTGTCGCTAAACGCCAGCTGACGCCAGCGCCCAGCGCAGCTGCCTGTGCCCAACACTGCTGACGTGGCGCAGAAGCTGCCAAAACAAGGACGCGGATGCCATCCTTGCTTTTGGCTTATATTGGGTGTACCTTTGTACGATTTGTACGAAGTTGGCACGTAGTGATTGCTTGGGGATTAAGGCTTGGTTTGCGTCTAAAAACAAGCCGTTTCGGGTTTTTGAATTTCGGTTTTAGGGGACGAGGCCCGGCTTGCTCGGTTTTGTGGGTCGGCGCCCGAATTGGGATTGCTTAATGTCATTTCGACTGGAAAAGGCCTTGTAAAACCAATGGAATGGTCCATTTGGTGAGATTGTACTTGGATTTTGAAATTGATATTTGGAAATTGTATTTTGTACCGAGTTCCGGAATGGGAACGATATCGGGTATTGGACTTTGGCTCTTGGATTTTGGAACATGTTCTTAGCAATTGGTACTTCCGCACGGAGTTATCCCAACCACCTAATAAGGATAATAGTATCGTCATCATCCCAAAGGGGAGACACAAATTAGGTGTCTGCAGAAGCCCCCACTTTGACTGAGCGTCCGGTTAGGAAAGCGCAAGTCAAAGTTTTCGACTCGGGACGGAGAATGATCAAGATGTTCTGCAATCAGGATCATTCTTTGTACGCCGGTACCTGCACAAAACAGGCGTTAGGAAAAAGGATAGAGTCTACCTCCGTTCGGTTACAACGACTCTGATTTGTACTTGTACTACACTTCCGCCTTTGGTCTAGGACGGAGCTTGGCATCGAAAATTTCGAATTTCGAATTTTGATTCTTGAACTTTGAATTTTAAATACCCGGAATTGATCCGTTGGGGATATGCTTTACTGGCGAGAAGAGCTTTTTATTGGCTCTTAAAATTTTGAAATTTCGGCCGACTTTCCTGGAGCTTGGGTCCGTTTGGAGTCGAATGCCCGAATTCTTATATTTTTTGGACTTCGTATTCTTGAGATATTCATCTGTTGGTGCTTGGAGATACAGGTATATACCCGCAATTTCGGAGGATAGCATGATTTGATGTTTGATGCCTGGTGCAGAAAACCGTAGCAGCAAAGAACGTGCAATCAGCACGGAGGACCGCGCACTGAAGATTCCGCGTATGAGGAAGATCTGCGCCAGGCGCGGGCCTTGGGGTCAGGCGCGGGGCTGAGCTATTAAAGCTCCCCTCGCCGTGCCATTTTGAAGAATACTCTCTTGCATTCTCTTGCTTTTCTCTCTCAAAGGTCGAATACTCTCCCCTTGATCTTGTTGTTCTTGCCTTGTCCATGTAAGTATTTTATGTTTTGCTTATGAAATAATATATGTAGCTTTGATTTTTTTACCTTGAAATTCTTGTTGGTATGATGTTTGTATGATAGTAGGCTTCTTGAATCTTGTAGAAAATTGTTTGATAGCCACTTGAATTTGAACTGTTGGAACTTGTAGAATTTGAACTTCTTGTAGAATCTTGAACTTTTAAATTGATGGAACTCGTAGAATTTCGAATTTCTTTTTAAACTTTGTACTTGGTATTTATAGATAGTGATCTCACTGGTGACCTTGTTGGGTCTCGTAGGAGAGTAGGCTAGGATTCTCGGGTGTTAACATAGAATTTGAATTCCTGCTTCGGCATGAATAGCCTCGGTGTTGGTGTAGGACTTTTATTCCTGCTTCGGCATGGATAGCCTAGGCGTTTGTGTAGAACTTGTATTCCTGCTTTGACATGGATAGCCTAGGCGTTGGTGTAGAAATTGTATTCCTGCTTTGGCATGGATAGCCTAGGTGTTGGTGTAGAACTTGTATGTTGAAGTAGAGGTCCCTGGCTGGATTTGTACCGCCACATGGGATTTTCTAGAATTTTGAATTTCGTACGGGCTAGTATAAGATAGTCCCCAATCTTGAATGTTGATATTTTGTATTTTTGAATGACTTAGTATGCCTCGTCACACCCGGAGAAATCTTGCCGAGTGATCGGTGGTTCGAGCTGCTATAGAGGATGCTTCAGATGATGAAGCTGCGGCAACAGACGTGCCGGAGCCAGGCATGGTTCCGCGGGGAGCACCCGTCTTTGTTGGTACTAGTTGGAGGCCTTCTGATCTTGTGTTTCGACCAGAGTTTCATTTGTCTCAGCGGCCTCGCGCTGGTTTGGTGAATTTTGTACTGTGCTTTTGTCTTTTGAACTTGTATAGGTTTTTGAACTGATCCGCTCATCCGTAGGCTGATGGAGAGCCGTTGCGTACTTTTTGGTCCTTGGCGGACCTTCACAAAGTTTTTCCGATCGTCCGTGCTGACGCAGAGGCTATGGAGATTTGGTTGCGGACGGGCCTGATTGATTTCTGGCGTGCCTCGGGAGATACTCAAAGGAGGACAGGCGTGAAAGCCCAGCTTCAGGCTCTGTTAGAGCGGTGGTGGGATACCACCAACACTTTCCATATGGCATGGGGGGAGATCACTATTACCCCTTTCGAGTTTGCCATGGTCACGGGTCTTCCTTTATCTGAGAGGAACATGACTTTTGATTCTGATCTGAAGTGGCACTCGGGTGATGTCAGGAAGTTGCTTCGCCTTGTTGTTGACTTGGCGGATGATGACACCCACGCTTCCGTGACGGTGATCATGGACGCGATCCGTGATACGGACATATCTGCGGAGCAGAGGGTTCAACTCTTCCTCTTGGTTCTTGTGAGTAGATTGATGGTCCCGAGCAGGAATAGCCGGGTGCATGTGGGCTTCGTGGAAGCTTTGAGGGATCTGAGGGCTGTGTCGAGCCTCAACTGGGTGGTCTGGCATATAGCCACCTTATGTATGAGATGAAGTACGCCTCCCGGACTTCACCGGAGAGCAAGGCGAGCACTGCTGCTTTGTGGAGCGTGCTGGAGGTATTTAAGACTTCTTGTACTTTGTATCTTGTACTTGTATGTTTGTATCTTGAATTTTGACTGATACTTTTTGCTTGTATTTTTTGAAGATTTGGATGTACGAGCATTTCCTGACTTTGGCGCCGGCTCGTACTAGGGATGCGGCTTACCCATATGCTGCCTCTTGGATAGGAGCGGCGCGCAGGAGGATGTCCTTGTCGAGTTCCCGCAGAGCTTTGCGGGTTTTTCCTGTTGAGGAGGTATGCTCTTGTACTGTTCTGCCCTTTTGTATTTGTATTTGTATAGTTGCCTGAGTTGTTTGCTCTGTAGGTGGTTTGGCGTCCCTTTGTCGGTGCGCCGACACCTATTCAGGCCATGCATGCTCATTTCTTGTCTGGGCGGCGGGTCTTGCTCCCGGGGGTGTACCGCCACACGTGGTATTTGGGGGAACGAGTGTCCCTTCAGCATAGTACGAGGGGCAGGCTTGTCCCTAAGGACCCACCGGAGACCATGTTGGCGCAAGATGAAGATGTCGCCCAGCTCTATGTGAATGCTGGGGGCGATGTTGTTTGTCTCCCTTGGGAGAACTTTGTAGATATGAGGGGTCATCATGAGGACCTTTGAAGAGGCTTGCTCCACATGTACGCTTCGTACCGCCGGTGAGCTTTTGAACTTTGTATTCTCGTATTCTTGTACTCTTGTATTCTTGTATTCTTGTATAATTGTATTCTTTGCAGGAGGAGGAGATCGACCCCGAGGATATTCCCTATGCTGACAGGGTTATCCGTTATGAGAACTCGGATGGGGAGCAGGTGGAGGTGACCGTTCCTGTAGCTTCTCCTCCACACCGGAGGTCGTATGATGATGTACCAAAGCATTATGCAACTGTAAGTACTGTTGTATTTTCTTGAAACTGTTTGTAATCTTGTATCTGGAAATTGATTTTGAATTTTGTATGCAGGCGCCTCGGGTGAGAGTGCGTCGTTGGATGCTCATAATTGATTCCTTGAAGAGGCATTGTGCCAAGCTGTCCCAGAAGCTTACTGGTCGGGACAGAGAGGTGCATTCACTGACTGAGAAGTTTGTACTCTTGAAATTTGAATATGGATGACTGATTCTTGAATTTTGTATTTTGTATAGGAGCGCCGTCGAGGTCGCAGAGGTTCTGTTGACATGGAGCCCCAGGCGGAGACTTCAGCAGGGTAGACGGGACCGAGCTTAGGTCTTGGTACTAGTACTCATCAGAGGCATTCTGATGTTGACAGGGGAGGTGTTCCCTTTGTATATGCGGACCCTACCAGGCATGCTTTCGGAGGTCAGGGCAGTTCGATGCCTTTTGCGCCACCCCCTGGTCCTTTCTTCGAAAGCTAGCAGCTCTCAGCCTTGGACGGTTGATTCTTGGGCTTACTGATAGGAGATGGAGCGGATGCGACAGGCCCAAACCTTTGGGGCTCAGCGCCAGTTCATGGCGATGTCGCAGCCTTTTGGTACCCTTCTCCTCAGCAGGAGATCTACCGCTCTCCCGGTACTCTTCGTATTTTGGAGCAGGAGCCTGATACCCCTGGGACAGAGCTAGATCAGGATTTGGAGCGCTTTAGGAGCCGAAACAGGAACAAGGAGCCTGTTGTTGACATTACGGCTGATGATGACTCGGACTGATCCTGAATGGTAGCGAGTTCCAGCTTGCCTCGGTTGGGTTTTTGTATGGATTGCATTTGTATGGATTGTATTTTGTATGGATTGGATTTTGTATGATTGGAAATTTGAACTTGGTATGGTTGGAATTTGGATGGTTTTGTACTCGAATTTTGCAAGGTTTAGAATTTTTGAATCTTATATGGCTGAAAATTTGAATTTTGTATGGGTTGTGTGTGCTTTTGAAATTTGTAGCTACATTGAAAACTTGCCCATTTTTCCGGGTGTATATACTCACTATAAGCCCCCACTTTGACTGAGGTTTTTTGGTTAGAAAAAGCGCAAGTCACAGTATATTCAACTTTTGCTTATGCATATGTAGACTCTTGAAAAAAATTTCCCCATTTTTTCGGGTGTATATACCCACTATAAGCCCCCACTTTGACTGAGGTTTTTTGGTTAGAAAAAGCGCAAGTCAAAGTATATTCAACTTTTGCTTATGCAGACTCGACTTAGGACGCCGATCTAGGACTAGAATGCTTGAATTTTGAACAGATTTACTCGAAATCGGCCCGAAATGCTGACTCGGACTGCTTGAAATTGTGCGGCTTGCGGCTTTGGAATCTTGAATAATTGAGGATGCACTTTGTTGTACCAAGCAATAAAGAGTGCATACTCGGAATAGTAAAGGGGACGGTGGCCTCGTCCTTGCTGCAGACCCCTGCGCCAAGCGCAGGCGCCGGCGCCGGTACCGCGGAGGTTGGTTTTTTTTGTATAAATAGGGAGCTTTCCGGATCATATTTTGCATCAATCCTTCCCTGCTTCTTTTTGTAAACTGATTCCGCACAAAGATAGAGAGTAAATGTCCATATATTTTGAAAATGCCTTGAACTCTTGGCTTGGTTCGCTAGGCAAGATGGAGAAAAGGGAGCTTGATGGCATGCATCTTGGGGTGCTCGCCTCCTTCCGGTTTGTAAAGCTTGATGTGCACTTCATTCTTGCTGCTCTGGAGGCTTGGGATCCAAATCATCATGTCTTCCGCTTTGGAAATAATGAGGTATGTCCCCTCCCTGAAGAGTTTAGTGCCATATTAGGGTGGCCAATTATGCTGGAGCCATGCATGCCTAGTGTTGAGGAACACTTTTTCTTGGGCTTTGAAAGATTCTTCGGCTTGAAGCCCCCACTGTTGAGTGCTGTTGTATATGGCCGAGGGGTGGATTTGTCCCTCCTTGATACTTATTTTGCTGGGCTTGATGTCCCCAAGGTTTTCCACTTGAGGGCCTTGAGTTTTTGTATATTTGCTCGCTTCCTCTTTTCGAAGCAGGGGTTTGGCAATGGTGATGCCTCCCTAATAGAGATTGTGGAGCAGTTTGCTAGTTGCCGGGACCCAATGCCACTTGTAATTGGCGAAACATTGATGGGCCTTGATGTGCTGAAGTCCGATATTACTCCAAGTAAGGATCAGGAGCTTTCTTGTATATTGAATTTGTACTTGTATTTTGAATGTTGAATCTTGAATTGATCTTCTTGTATACTCCCCAAGGTCTGGCTTATGGAGAGGCTCATGCTGGTGGCACCACCTGAGAACATGGAAAGCTATAATAGAAAAGGGTTCACTATGCGGCCCATGATGTATGGCCAACTTTCATTGGATGAGTGGCGGTGCGCACTCTCGGGGATTGAATCTTGTATAAGGTGGGTAGTTCCTTGGTGGGGGATTGCTGCTATTAGACATGCCCCAGGTTCTACTGCTTTGAGGGTGCCAAGCCTCACAATGTTGGTCTTCTACTCGCCTGCTCAAGTGATGAGACAGTATGGTTTGAAACAAGAGATCCCGGATTGTGCTAAAGAGAACCCGAGACCTGTTGTGCTGAATGCAGATCGACTTGAAGTTGGGAGGAGGTATTGGGTCGCCAAACCATTCTTGAATATTCAGTTCCCACCTGAGCCAGTTACTCTATCTGCTGGGTATATTGTATGGATTAAAGGCCCAAGCCAGAGGGACATTTCTCTTTCCGGACCGGCTAGAGTCCGAGGTTCTAGGGCTAGACACCCTGCATCAACTGATTATGAGGAAGGTGACGGGAGTGTGGCCCGTCCGGTTCTTGACCGATCTGAGTTCAAAGGAGGTTCGTCATCCTCCCGTCTTGGAAGACTAGCAAGTTCCTTCTCCCGCCGCTTGGGCAAGGGGAAGATTGATGATTGATTGCATGAAGAGCCAGGGGATAGTACTCAAGGTGCCAAGACTCGAGAGCATAGTCGCCCGACCCTAGATCTTTGTAGGCTAATTGTGTTTGAAGTTGTACTGGAAGGAATTGTGTTTTAAGAATGTGTTTGGAAAAATGTGTTTAGAAATTGTGTTTAGGAAGTGTGTTTAGGAAGTGAAAAGGCTTTTGAAATTTGCTTCACTTGATCCCAACCTTGTTCTTGAATCAGCTTTGAAGGCCTTAGAGCCAAATAAAGAGTTATTGTGTTAAATTCCGCTTGAACATGCTTTGTTTTGAATTTGCACCTTGGAATAAAGACAACAACAACAATTGAATTTTGAATTTTGAATTTGTTTTTTAGGATGCCCTTAATTGAGGAAATTTTGAATTTTTTTGTATTAAAGTGGCCGGGCCTCGGAATGAGGTTGCCTACGTGTCCCGTTAAGGAATCAGGCCGAACGTAGTTCTAACTTACAGAACTTTTTCAATTGGATTTTGAATTTGGAACATAGAACTCAGACATAGAACTTCTTGAGCTGATCGAGGTAAGGGATCGGAATTCTGTCCCATCGACATCTGTTAATTCGACTGCTCCCCCGGAGAGGATTTTCTTGACAATGTATGGTCCTACCCAGTTGGGTTTGAATTTTCCCCTTGGGTCCATGACGCTTTTGCGAAGGGCTTTCAGAACAAGCTCTCCTTCCTTGATATTTCGGGTTCTGACCCTCTTGTTGAAATGTCTGGCCACTCGGCGCAGATATACTTGTACATGGTGTGCGGCTTGAAGTCGACGCTCATCGAGCATGATTAGCTCATCATATCTTGCTTGTACCCATGCAGCTTCTGGGATTTTGCTTTCGATGACTATCCTTAGAGAAGGTATCTCCAGCTCGATAGGTTGTACTGCCTCCATTCCATAGACTAATGAAAATGGGGTTGCACTAGTTGAAGTGCGAATTAAGTTCGATATCCCCACAATGCGAAATGCAGCTTCTGGGGCCAGTCTTTGTAATTGGTTGTCATTTTCATGATGATGGTCTTGACATTCTTGTTGGTTGCTTCGACTGCCCTATTAGTTTGCGGGCGATAAGGCGAAGAACGGTGATGTTGAATTTTGTACTCGGTGAATAGATCTTCACACTCTCCTTGAAAATGGGTTCCCTGGTCACTAATGACCTCGTGAGGAACTCTGTATTTGCATATGATGTTTTCTTGTATGAACTGGGCCACTTGCTTAGAACCCAACACTTTGAATGACCTGGCCTCGACCCACTTAGTGAAATAGTCGATGGCGACCAGTATGAACTCATGACCCCCGGTGCCTGTTGGAGTGATTTTATATAGCTTTTAGTATTTCGAGGTCAGTTTCTTGTGAAGAAAATTTGTTTGGATTAAAAGAGTATTTGAATTTGGACTTGAAGAGTAGGAGGAAATTGAAGTATTATTGAAATTTGCAATCATTACATCGACAACTTTAACTTGAAGGTCGGCCTTTAGAGGCTCTAGATTGATGCAAGACTCTAGCCCTAGACTCTTAGACTCATCACTAGACTCGGAAATTGAAAGACAGACTTTGGACTTGAACAAAAGACAATAATCATATAGATAGTTCTCGGGGTACTCCCAGACGTCCACGCCATCATCATTGTCATCATAGGCGGGGCTACATCCACATATCTGTAGGACTTGATTCCAGACCTGGTTCCACGTGCTGTAGGGAAATGCAGCGAAGCAGCCTTTGCATGAGGTATTGAGCCCTAAGAGGAACATTCTCACCATTTTGCCCTCAGGCAGCTCAGGCTTGATTGTACGAGCAGAGATTTTCCACCTGTGGTAGTATCCTTGGATGCATTCATCTTTTTCCTGGCGCAGAGCCGGCTTTTGTTTGATAGAAGTGTCATGGAAGCTTGAACCTTTGAGGGTGAGACAGGCAGGGCCTTCTAATAGCTCCTCGAACCAAGGCTCTCCAAATAGTAGATCAAAGTTGGCGGGTACGTCGATGACCAGAAATTCAGCACTGTTGTAAAAAGCCTCAAAAGAGAAGACTAGCTCGAGGACCTCGAGGATCTTGTATGTAATGCCCTGGAACTTGATGGTCTGCTGGATAGTTAGCATTAGGTCATAATCGGAGAAGCCCAAAGGCTTCAGGGTGGCAAGGGGACATATGTTTTCTTGAATGTCGGTGGTTACCCTCGGCTCGGGGATCACCCAGTTTTGAACATTTGGAATGAGATGGAAGAAGCTCAGAACCATCAGCTCATAGCCTGACTTGTATACTGTGGAGATCAGGTTGCATGGAAAATCCTCTCCTTCATCTTCACCATCACAGGAGATAGCTTGCACCGAGGGAGACTGCTTGGCTCCGGGTGGTAGGGGCAAAGTCTTGTTATCGACCATATTTTGGATCAGATGCTTGAGTTTGAAGCTGTTTTCAATGTCATGTCCGTTCCCCTGATGGAACTTGCAATATGTTGTAGGGTCCCAGCTTTTGGACCTCTTGTCGACTAGAGGGTCTGGTGTAGGACCAATTGGAGTGATGACTTGCTTCTCGGCCAACGGATCAAAGGCGTCGCTATAGGTCATACCGAGGTTGGTGAAGACCCTTTGGGGCCTGTTCTGGAAGTTGTGCTGATTGCCGTTATCCTTGAAGTTGTTTTGCTTTGGACCTTGAGGAGCTTCCAGGGGGTTGACCTCGTGGACCTTGTGTGTTGCTTCAGTTTTCTTACCCTTCCACTTTTCAGCTTGCGGAGTTGGTGCTAATGGGGCTTTCATCAGATCGTCCTCTATATCGACTCCGATGTCGTAGGTCCTCTTCAAGCTTTCCAATGCTAGGTATTTCATGTGAGTATTGTACTTTGGAAGAAGCCCGGCGATGAAAATCTTGACCAATTCCTTCTCGGAGGGTCTAGTCACCATTTGGGAAGCCATCTCTCTCCATCGGTTGAGATAATTGGTGAAACCCTCTTGAGGCCCTTGCCCGAGAACCTCTAGCTCTCTCAGAGTAGTTTGAAGTTGAATGTTTGGCTGATACTGCTCCATGAATGCTCGAGCAACCGCATCCCATGTACTGGTTTGATGTTCTTGAGTGAGTAGTACCACTTTTGGCAGACTGGCTCTAGAGACATGGGGAATACCATAGGGTATAGCTTGAGTTCGACCCCCTTAAGTGCCATTGGCGGAGAATTTGTCTGGCAGATACTTAGGATTGTCAGTTGACTTGAATTTCGAAATGTCATTGGCGGAGAATTTGTCTGGCAGATTCCCCTTCCCCTTGAGATTATCCTCCATTGAGGTGTCGAAATAGTTCTCTTGATTGGTGACCTTATTGACCAGATTCTCGATCTTTTTGGTTAGGTCATCGGTAGGTGCGGCCTGTTCCACAATACCCAGTCGGTTGCTTATGCTCTCCACATTGGTGTTGAGGCTGGCGACAACGGCTATGAGATGGGTGAGTTGATCGGGGTAAGACATTTTGACTGTTTCTTGAAAAGGACTTGAAGCTTGATTGTAGAAGGTGAGCTAGCTGTTTGCTCAACGCCGGCTATAAGGGAGGCTAGGGCTGATGAAGCTCTCTTCAACCTTTCTCCTCTTCGGCGAACCCACATGATCTTTGGGACTCCTAATTAGGACACATGACATGATTTTAGAACTTGAACTTCCCGACACATGATATGATATGATATGCATGCAATGAATGAGACCTAGACTTGACTCTAAGCGCCACTCCGAAGATTCGGGGTTTTGGATTTTGTATTTGTATTCGGATTTGCGACCCGTTTGAAGTATTTGAGAGGAGACTTCATTCTTTTGTGGAAGTTAACTCCTTGTACTAGAACTTGAAGAAGAAAGGATTTGGATTTTGAACTATTTTAGGGGAATTCCAACCCATTTGAAATTTGGACTTGTATTATTTCAAGGGATTTTCAACCCATTGGAAATATTTTAGAAGACTGGATTTTGTAGTATTTCAAGGGAGTTTCAACCCGATCGAAAGGGAATTGAATTTTCATTATTTCAAGGGGATTTCAACCCGTCATGGAACTTGGAATATTTTAGGGGAATTTCAACCCATGGGAACTTGGGAATGAATTTGTATTATTTATGGGGTGTTTCAACCCGATTGAAAGAGAATTGAATTTTGTATTATTTCAAGGGGATTTCAACCCGATAGGAATTTGGGAATTGGACTTGAACTATTTCAAGGGATTTTCAACCCAATATAGAATGCGGAAATTGAGTTTGTGCTATTTCAGGGGATTTTCAATCCGTTGAATTCGAGGTATTTAGGGGGATTTCAACCCGATAGAATTTGAATGAGGTTTAGATTATTTCAGGGGATTTTCAACCCATCATAGAATGTGGAATTTGAATTTGTACTATTTTAGGGGATTTTCATCCCATTGGAATTTAGAAATTGGACTCCAATTATTTCAAGGGATTTTCAACCCATTGGAATTTAGAAATTGGACTTGAATTGTTTCAAGGGATTTTCAACCCATTGGAAATATTTTTGAATTTTGTACTTGGGTGCAATGGAAGGCAAGGATTTTTTGTAGCTTGAAGATGAGTTTGAAATTGGAATTTGATTCGGAGTTTGAACTTTGAAATGGAAATGACGCATTTTTGTATAGAGTATGAGGTTTTGAATGAAATTTCGGCATTACGCCGCCATGGATTTGAGACATTGAATTTGGAACTTGGAAAGTCCGGAATTATGCCGCCGTGGACTTGGAATTTTGAAGTGTTTGATCATGGAATTTTGAATTTGAAGAATGAGGAAAATTCGGCATTACGCCATCATGGATTTGGAATTGGAAGTTACGAATATAGACTTGAAATTTGAAAGATTGAATTTAGGACTTTTAACTTGAGGTTCGCAACATGGAATGGAAAAGTCGGCATTACGACGGAATGAGTTTTGAACATTTGAACTTGAGGTTTTGAAATTGAAATGGTAACTTGAACTTGAGGTTTGAGAAATGGAATTGAAAAGTCGGTATTACGACGACATGAGTTTGAACATTTGGACTTGAGGTTTTGAAATTGAAATTGGTTACTTGAATTTGAGGTTTGAAGGATGGATTTGGACATTTGAATGCTTGAACTAGAATTGAATCTTTGAACTTAGAAATTGAAGATGTTTGAAACTAGAAAAATCCGACATAACGCCGTTGAATGAAGTTTGAATTTGGGTACTTGAAAATTAGGAATAGAAATCCGGCATTATAACGCCGTTGGATTGAATTTGAATTTGAAACTTGGAATTTGAACTAGAAAATCCGGCATTATGACGCCGTTTGATTGAATTTGACTTTTGAAACTTGGAATTTGGACTAGAAAAATCCGGCATTATGATGCCGTTGGATTGAATTGAATTAAAACTTGGAATTGGACTAGAAAATCCGGCATTATAACGCCGTTGGATTGAATTTTGGATTTGAAACTTGGAATTTGGACTAGAAAATCCGGCATTATAACGCCGTTGGATTGAATTTTGGATTTGGCATTTGTGCGTGAGGCGTGTTTAAGGGGTTTGAATCAAATGGAGTGGCACTCCTAAGAGACCTTAAATCGGCGATTTTGGATGCATGAAGTTTAATGATGCTCCTAGGGGCTTGGTTTCCTAGTTGGAGGCTAATTGGTTTGGCAAGCTAGAACTCGAGGTTAGCCTTCACGCGTGCAAAGACGCCCACACAATGCACAAGTAACATGTTGTCACACTAACATGGATATGAATGCGACATGCAAATTTCTCAACCTAAGGCCGGTCTACGTTTTGTATGATGCAAGAGGTCGGCTTTGGGTGTCAAAAAGATACTCGACTAAGAGGCGGATCTGGCGACAACTTGCACATCCACCTAAGGGACGTGTGTGTCGGCAGACGACCTCTATACTTGACATCGGGAATGTCAAGCAAATGCCAAGTTTCGGGTAGGCGCGGAAATGGTCACACACTTTGGTCGGGAACCGTATGGAGAGTCACCATTTCGTTGCCCCCGGGGCTAGCCCGAATGTAGAACACATCCGTTTGGGCAAGGTAGAAATTCGTTTTGCATAAATATGGTTTTCGAAATATGCATGAAATGCCTAGAAATTGAAAATTGAAAATCGCATTGAATATTGTATTTGAAAAGATCGTTTTTCGACATTCGTTCTCAAGGTTTGGGAGTGTCCTTCAAATTCAAAAACAGACTGATTCCCACTTGAAAACTTGAGCCACATGGGCAACGAGCCACTGTGAGCACTGTGCTGGATGCAGGCAGAGTGGCGTTTTGGCGCAGGGGCCTGCGCCTGGCACCAGAGCTGGCATCCAGAACTTAAGCAGATCAGTGGCTGCTGCTCAAAGTATGCTCGTATTTCGAAGTTGAAATCAGGAACTCCCAAGTGGAGTCGCCAGAATTGTAGGGGGTTTTTTCCGTACTTTTTTCTGTCCCCTACGGAGGGCGGTTTTAGAACCTTTGTATTTTGGGATTTTGAAGGAGTCGCCACCAAACATTTTAAGGGTCACGTTTGGAAAGACCAAAAAGTGACTCGATTAGGATAAGGCATTGAATCTTAAGAAACGGATGGGTGAGATCCGGGCAAGGGAACGAGATTCTTATTCCGCGAGCTTTAGAAATAATTCAAATGTGTGGCACAAAACATATTAAAAAATACCCTATTTTAGACTTATGTGGGTTTGAATTTAGAACTTGAACAAATAGAATTTCTACTTTTGTATCGTACCACTTAGCTTTAAAGTAATTTAAGGGAAATCTAAGATCGGTTTGTCCAAGAAATTATCTTCGTTAAGAGTGGTGTAACTTTGTATTTTGTATTAAGCATGTGAGGTGATGAAAGCAATAACAAGTAAGCAACATCACAATAGAAAGTAAGTGCGGAATTAGTAAAATACATCACCACCTAGAAATGGACTAGGTGGGAAACCACATTGCCTAGAAGACTAGGCAAGGTAAAATTGCATAATTGAAAGTGCGGAATTGAAAGGTGCAATATTTAAATGCGGTATTGAAATTGCGGAATTGAAGTGCGTTATGAAATGCGTTATGAAATTGCGGAATGAAGTGCGTAATTGAAATTGCGGAATTGAAATGCAATATTGAAATTGAACTTTAGCACATGAGATCCGAACGCCAAACGACGACTCCTTAAAAATAAGTGCGTCCGACACAGATTCAAAGAAAAACAATCTCAACTTTAGGATTAGTTGCTCATCCCAAAGTGTCCTAGATTTTGAACATAGAAAATTGACTTGAAGCATTGAACTTGAAATATAGAACTTGAATATTGAACTTGAAATATAGAACTTGAATATTGAACTTAAGAGTTTTGAATCTCAAAGATTGAACCTTTATGTTGAAAAGGCTTTCTCTTTGATATGCTCCTATTTTGAAGTTGTTCTAGTTAAGGGAGTGATTAATGAACAACCTTACACATCATTGAACTTTGAACTGGAACTTGAAATTTGAAAAGTGAAGTCTTGAATCTCAAAGATTAGACCTTTAAACATTAGAAAGGCTTCATCTTTGATTACTCCTATTTTGATATGATTGTAGTTTAAGGAAGTGTTTACAAACAACCTTAAACATCCTTGAATCTTGAAATTTTGCATTTGAATCACACAAAGTGTGGATTTTTGAAAAAAAAATGTATGATGGTTGTAAGTGACACTTTAAGAATAAAAGTGCCAATCTTACTAATAATTTTTGAAATAGAAATCATAGACAGCATTGTATATTAGTTTGGGATTCGCAAATAAATATTAGGTTTAGGCTAAGATCACTTTTGGAGCTCCCAATTGCTTAGAACTTTGAAATTGTATGAGATTTTTTGGAGAGTTTTTGTATTTGATTTGAGTGGCAATTTTGTTTTACGACGGTTGTGTTTTTGATTTGCCCTCCCTAAATGCTCAGAATTAGGGGTTTAAATAGAAGATTTGTCGCTAAATGAGTAAACGCCAGCTGACCGCCCACGCCCAGCGCAGCTGCCTGCGCCCAGCGCTGCTGCGTGGCGCAGAAGCCTGCCAAACAAGGACGCGGATGCCGTCCTTGCTTTTGGCTTGTATTGGGTGTACCTTTGTATGATTATACGAAGTTGGAACGTAGTGATTTCTTGGGGATTAAAGCTTGGTTTGCGTCTAAAAACAAGCCGTTCTGGGTTTGAATTTCGGTTTTACGGGACGAGGCCCGGTTTGCCTCGGTTTTGTGGGTCGGCGCCCGATGGGGATTGCTTAATGTCATTTCGACTGGAAAAGGCCTTGTAAAACCAATGGAATGGTCCATTGGGTGAGATGTACTCGGATTTTGCATTGATTTTTGGAAATTGTATTTCGTACCGAGTTCCGGAATGGGAACGGTATCGGGTAGTGACTTTTGCTCTTGGATTTCGGAACATGTTCTTAGAAATTGGTACTTCCGCACGGAGTTGTCCCAACCACCTAATAAGATAATGGTATCGTCATCATCCCAAGGGGAGACACAAATTAGGTGTCTACACCGTGAAATTCAACCTGATCTACCAGAGGGGAAGATGGTAATGATGTTTCTCCTAGGCCTCAATGATCAATACAAGAGCCGCTTTGCTGCATTTCCATACAGTACCTGGAATCAAGTCTGGGATCAAGCTTCAAGAATCTGTGGATATGACCTTCTCTCTGATGATGATGAGGACGTTTGGGAATACCCCGAGAACTATTTCTATGATTAGTCTCTTATGTTCAATTCTAGAGTCTTTCTTTCAAGAGTCTAATGATGAGTCTAAGAGTCTAGAGCTAGAGTCTTGCATCATCAAGAGCCCTTAGAAGCCGAACTTCAAGTTAAAGATGCCGATGTAATGATTGCTAATTTCAATAATATTTCAATTCCTCCTACTGTTCAAGTCCAAATTCAAAATACATTCCTAATCCAAACAACTTTTCTTCTCAAGAAACTGACCTTCAAATCTTAAAAGCTATCGAAAATCATGAAAACAGGACGCCCATAATTGAGGAAACAAAAAAATTAACATTTCTAACAACAGTGATCCAAAACTAGTTCAGATTGGTTTGACTCTATCTCAAACAGAGCGGGATGATCTTATCAAGCTACTTTCAGAGTACATAGACGTCTTCGCATGGTCCTATCATGATATGCTAGGGGTTGATCCAAGCATCGGTCAGCATTCAATTCCCCTCACTCCAGGTTCAAAGCCCATCAAACAGAAACTCCGTCGCATGAAACTGGATGTTTCCCTCAAAATTCAAGAAGAGGTTTCCAAGAAGTTAGAGGCCGAGTTTATTCGAGAATCCAACCCAGAGTGGATTGCAAATGTCTTCCCAGTTACGAAGAAAGACGGTAAGGTCCGAATGTGCGTTGATTACAGAGATCTTAACAGGGCTAGCCCTAAAGACGATTTTCCACTGCCACACATCGACATTCTGGCCGAAAACAAAGAAAATCATGCCTTACTCTCTTTTATGGATGGGTACGCAGACTAAAATCAGATTCCCATGGCAGAGGAGGACATAGAGAAAACAACCTTCATCACTCGGTGGGTACATATTGCTATACAGTTATGCCGTTCGGACTAAAGAACGCGAGGGCTACATATCAAAGGACAGCCACAACCATTATGAGCGACATGATTCACAATAAATAAATCGAGGTATATGTCGACGATATGATCGTAAAATCCAAGGAACGACATGAGCATACAATAGTACTTCGAAAATTCTTCAATAGGCTCAGGCAATACAATATGAGGCTCATCCTCATTAATGTGCATTCGGGGTAACGTCAGGCAAGTTGCTCGGTACGTCACCAGTTCTCGGGGCATCGAGGTTGATCCTTCAAAAATCAGGCCATTCTAGACATGAAACCGCCAGCGAATGAAAAAGAATTCGGGGGTTCCTTGGCAAATTACAGTACATCAGCAGGTTCATTTCAAACTCACCATGATTTGTGAGCCAGTGTTTTGAAAACTCCGCAAGAGTGAGCCTAAGGTATGGGACAAAGACTGTCAGCATGCATTTGACACCATCAAGGGCTATCTTTTCAAATCTACCAGTTTTAAAGCCAACAATACCGGGTGTTCCACTCAGGCTTTACCTTACAACAACTGACTCAGCAGTAGGGGCCATGCTTGCCCAAGAAATCGAAGGCAAAGAAAATGCCTTGTACTATCTAAGCAGAAGTTGCCGAGTACGAGATCAGATATACTCAACTCGAAAGGCTACATGCTCTCCCATATAGTGCATGTGGTTTGCAAAGCAGATCCTCTCAAGTTCTTATTTGAAAAACCGGCTCTCAAACGGACGGCTGTCCAGATGGTTGGTTATGTTCGTTGAATTTGATTTGAATACATTCCTTAAAAATCTATCAAGGGTTCGGTGGTCTCAGATTTCCTAGCCGACTGTCCTACCAAGGTAGAAGAGGAAAACTACGACCTACCTGATGAGCAAATTCTAATGACAAGCGACGACAGTTGGTCGCTGCACTTTGACGATGCCTCTAATCAAAGCGGATGTGGTGTCGGGGTAATCCTAGTACCCCTGACGATACTCACACTCCCATCTCAGCAAAGTTACAATTCAATGTTACAAACAACGCGACCGAATATGAAGCATGCATTATGGGCATAGAAGCCCCATAGCATTGGGTGTCCAGAAACTTCGAGTATACGGGATCCTCCCTGATCATCAATCAAATTTCTGGCAAATTAAAAGTCAGAACCGAAAGATTACCCTATACCAGTCCTATCTCGAGAAGCTGTTTGAGCAAGTAGAAGAGCTTCGTTACACATACCTCCCCAGAGAAGAATCAGTTCGCCGACGCACGGGCAAAACTAGCATCAATGATCAACATTCAAAAGGCATGGATGAAATGCCACTTACAATCGATACGCGTCCAGAAAGTCGTATGTCCATGCTATTGACGACGTCGAGCCTGACGAAGATTAGCCTTGGTTTAAAGACATTCAAAGTATCTACAAAATTCTGAATATCCACCGAATTTTTTAAGCAAAAGTCAAAGGGCTTTACGCCTGCAATCAGCCAACTTTGTTCTAGAAGGCGGCATCCTATACAAGAGGTCCCCTAACGCCCCAATCTCCGATGTGTTGACAAGCACTAAGCACAAAAGTCATGGACACTGTACATGCCGGGTCTGTGGTACGCACATGAATGGGAAGATGCTGGCTCTCAAAGTCATTAGGGCTCGGTATTACTGGACCACCATTGAAAGGATTGTTACTTCTTCGTCAAGAAATGTCCTATCTGTCAAAGTGTGCGAACCTGAAGCACATTCCCCCATCCTTGCAATATTCACAATCATCACCATGGCCATTCTCAGGTTGGGGTATCGACGTCATCGCAAAGTCACTCCAACATGCATCGGGGGTCATGAGTTCATACTGGTTGCCATCGATTACTTCACTAAGTGGGTCGAAGCCAGAGCATTCAAATATTGGGTTCCAAGCAAGTGGCCCAATTCATACAAGAAAAATCATGTGCAGATAAGGCGTCCTCACGAGGTCATCAGTGACCAGGGAACCCATTTCCAAGGCAAGTGTGAAGATCTATTCACCGAGTAAAAATTAACATCACTGCTCTTCGCCTTCGCGCCCACAGACCAATGGGGCAGTCGAAGCAGCCAACAAGAATGTCAAAACCATCATCATGAGATGACAACAATTACAAAGACTGGCCCCAGAAGCTGCACTTTGCATTGTGGGGTATCGAAC